>NW_027513505.1:447500-750833 GCF_048772815.1 Callospermophilus lateralis | reverse complement strand
GTTCCCTTCTCCTATAGTTAGACTCCCTAGCTGACGAGATAGTCTCCCGAGCTCTTCCTCCTCATCCTCCTCCTCCTCTAACCCACTTTTGCATGGGAGTGTGCGCAGCGTACTGAGATCTGGATACAATCATTTCCTCCCCTGTTTCTCGCTCCGCACACTCCCATCCTCCTGAAATACCTCACTTCGTGCTGGAGAAAATCGCCTCCTCCCCTGTGTCTCGCTCCGCACACTCCCATCCTCCTGAATTACCTCACTTTGTGCCGTCTCTGATCTTTCCTCATGTAATTGCTCTAAAACTTCCTGCCCTTTAGTAAGTGCTTCCTGACATCTGCCATCTGCGAGGCAACTATGGATCATCTTCCAAAGGGGTATCACCCCACCCTCTAATATGCCCTGCTCAGAAACAAAGTCAAGATCTGTGCCTAATTTATCCCAGCTAGGTATAGTAAGGCTGCCCAAAAACGCAAACCACGGTGCAGCAATATCTGTCTTCTGTAAAAATCTCTGTAAAGTACTACGTTTCACTTCTAGGCCCTTGGAACGTAACAGGCCATCTAGGGCCAGGAGAAGCGGACTTGAAGATGCAGCACCCATGACACAACAAAAGACGCACAAAAAACAAAAGTGAAAGTAAAAGCGAAAGTACACAGTGCAGCTGCAATAAAATGTACCGCTCTCTCTGGCTTTACAGAGGAGCTACCCCGCTTTGATCGCGGGTCCCGCTTACCTGGGACTAACCCCTGCTTTGATCGCGGGTCCCACTTACCTGGGACTAACTGGTGCACCAACCCTGACTACTGAAAGTTCTGGTTCCCGGGTCTCGGCACCACTTGTCGCGACCCCTTGCCCGCAAGGAAGACGCAACTCAGGAATCTTCTTTCAGCAGTTTATTCAGGCCCTTGATATTTCTTCTAATTCCTTGTCGGATGCCCCTCCCAGCCTTAATAAAGCATCCCAAGCCCCAATGCGAAGCTGCCACGTGGAACTTTTTCATAGGGTGCTGAAAAACCATGCACCAACTCTCCCAAACAAGGAGTCGTTTGTCACAGACCACAGTGGAGCCAGCGCCATCCTGCAATGGTGACCATAATCTGCAGAAGCGGCTCACCACACCGTGAATGTCAGGAAGGTCTTCTCCTCAGGCCACCACTTTGTAAAGCCTGAAGAAAACAGTTTTCAAGTGGAAATGAATAGGCATCACCTGTGCCTCTTTGCTTAATTGCTTTGGAAAGAGATGTGTCTTAATCAGCCTCTTGCCCCTGTGTGAGGCTGTGGCTTAGATTCTCACCACCTGATGAATCTATAGAAAAATCCCATGCGTGCATCAAAAACCAAAAGAGCCAAAAGAGCAGTCATTGTGGATGAAGTCTCTCTCCTACCTCTGTATGGTTCCTGACCTTCATCATTGAGATTATGGATGCTTTGGGACAAAGGTGTTCTTCAAAGCCCTGCAGAGGCTAGCCCATAGGTGCTTTGGTTTTCTCAATACTCCAATTAACATAAAGAATCTTTACCCCAGAGTCAGTAGGCTTCAAAATGGAGAATCAGAGCAGTATTAACGGCAGGCCTCTTTGATCACTCCTGGTTCACAGGAAGGGTGCCATGGCCACACTGACTTCAGGAAAACGGGGGCAAGGGAGCTTATTTTGGACACTGTCTTTGGCTCCACCGCTCATGGAAACCTACAGCCAGAAGGTATGATTAGTGTCTATATGGAAGAAGATGAGGGCCATGTGGGAGTGTTTTGGTTTTAATTGTGGTCCTTTGTGTGGCCGTTGGAAGAGATGACTGGGTCCACCTGTGCTTGAACACTGGTGTGATTCCTTTTAGAGACTGAGTTGTGGAACTTAACTCAAAGAAGTATTGCCATGAATTGTGTTGGGATTTTAGAAGGGCACACAAGAGAGTCGCCCTTGGAAACTGAGATCTAAGCCCTGGGTGGCTTTGCACACAGCAATGGGAATCTCAGGAAGGATATCTCATGGTTTTATTGTAAAAGACTTGGCAGCCATAGTTGCAAGTCAAAACACACATGGAGTTCATATTGTAGACCTCATTGGGCCTGGCTTCATGTGACCTTTTGGCCTGTCTTTGGGAAACCTTGCCTGTTAGAGTACTCCAGAGCTTTCATTGCAATGAGCTTCCTCTCCATTTAATGGTTCCTGAATGAATTGAAACCCAGAGTGCCTCCAACTTCATCCTTGAAAAATAGCTAGATGAGTACCATGAAATTTTTGAAATTCCCATAAACAGGTGGCACTGGAGAACCTTTGGATGTCCTATTGATGATCATGAGTGTACCAGACAGTGCCTTGATTGACTGGTTTTTATGAAAATGGTGTAGAACAGAGATGCCAGTAATTTGGAGCCTGCTGAGTAGTGGGCCTAGAGCAGTGGTGTGCAGGTGTGTGTTAAAACAGCTTTGGTGGGATCATGTGGATCGGGAATTGGCTTCCAAATGGTTTGTGACTGACATGGTACAGCCCCCAGACCCTTGTATGTAAAGGCATCTTGTTATATCTAGAGGTTTCAGGGCAATGCTCAGAATCAGACTCCTATGGTCAAGAGGGCAAGCTATGTGGAATAGAAGCCTGGTTGTTGCATTCTCCTCCAGACCCTTACGCACAACACGTGACAGAACTCCCTCCAGCACTGTGTCCCAGTTGAACTCCTTGTATTTCATGAAGCATATACTAAACTCCCAGTGCAGCTGCAAGAAACACCACAAAAAGTGGAGGATGACCAATTGGCTTCACAGTCTACACTGGGAGACACTTAGCGCTCAGTGGCAACAGTTTACCTACAAATAGAGAATTAAGCAATGCTGCCCCATGTTCATTGGAAAATAAGAAACCATGTCCTTCAGGTCACATAGATGCAGACCCAGCATTGATGGTCTCACTACAGAGATAGCTAAAGCTTCTGACAACAACATATATTTCAAGTGCCCAACCTCAGAGGCAGTTACTCAAGAAGTCTTTAGGCCAGCAGAGCTCCATGTTTGTGGAGTTTTTACCCTGTATCTTACTTTTGGAAACTCCTCTCCCACCTCCAAGTTTGTGAACTATTGAGCATTTTCTATTCCAGATATGTATTCACAGATTTTGTAACTCTTCTCCTCTAATAATGTCTTACATGGGGTGAAGGTAATGTCAAGGCATTGTTCTGAATGAGAGTGGGAAGACTTTTGTGTAGCACATATTTGCATACACATTGGATTCATTTTCCAATTTTCCTTTTGAAATACTGAATCCCTGTCTTTCATAGGTAGAAGGAATTCTCCTTCATAGAATATCCTGACACTTACAAGAAACAGCTCCCTGGCAGACATCCTGCCTGGGAGACATCCTGTAGCCATCTGTATCTCGAAGACTTCCTGCGGCCATCTGTCTTCCTGAAACATCCTGAGGTTATCTCACCTTGTGAAGACATCCAGGAACTACTGATAAGAGAGCTTTCCCATCTCCAGCATATAAATCCCCTGTGTGAACAATGAAAGTTTGCAGCTTGATCAGAACTACAGTCATGCTGTTATCTCTAGTGTCTTTTGTCCCTTCATTCCTCCCCATCTATGTTCGCTGCCCACGTTGATGTGTCCTGCCGGCCAGAACATCTGGCGCCCACCGACTGGGTCTCAAGCCTTTGACTGAGTGGGAACCCCGTCCTCCTGGAAGACTTGGTCAAGCGGAGCTCGCGATTGCCTCAGCAGACACCACCGAGAGACATATCCAGTAGGAGTGTGGGGATGATGCACAGTGAGTGACCCACCATGGGACAAGCAGTTTCGTCACATGATTTGTTTTTGTCAGCCCTGAAGGAGTCCTTCAAGACATGGGGGGCACGTGTTAAGAAAAAGGACTTAAAATTTTTCTGTTCATACATAGGGGAATTGTGTCCATGGTTTTCCCTTGAAGGAACCATTGATGGTAAACCATGACTTAGAGTAGGAGACTGTTTAAAAGATTATTATGAATACTTTGGCACAGAAAAGGTGCCTGTTCCCACCTTTTCTTACTGGAACTTAATTAATGAAATTCTTAAAAGTTCACCCTTTGACAATGGTACCTTAAAATTTGTCAGGATTGGGGAAGAGACTATGCAAATGACCTCTCGTCCCCCATCTGCATGCCCATCAGTTAGTACAGATATAGACCCTTCTCAGTCTCCCCAGGACCCTGGGAACCTTCCTGGTCCACCTCAAAATACCACCCTAATGAATAAGGCTCCAATGGTTACCAACTACCTTTATCCAGTTTTAAATCCCAGAGACACATTGACCCCTGGGGAGGAGGCTACCTTGGAGAAGAAAGAAGCTCACTACCATTCAGAAGACCGACCACCTCTCAGGTCCCTTCCAGAGCCTATAGAACTTACCCATCCACCTCCCTCCTATATCCCTCATGCCTTTTGTGCTCCGGCCCTTCAGGGGCCAACATCGCCCCCCAGGTATTTTTTCTCCACCTCCCTCGCCTAACCTGGCTCCCTTGCGACAGTCTCTCCAGCATAGACGGGAACAGATCCAACTTTTAAAAGAATTAACATCCCTTGACTCTGAGCTCTGCTCATTAGCCTTAGACATGGAGTCAAGGCAAGCTGCCCATCGGCGGTGTAATAAAAAGGCTAACCTGCTCCATCAGCCTGTTCTCACATTCCCAGTAACCCGCAGTCAGATAGATATGCCTGCCCAGTCTGAGGTCAAAGACTTACATGATGATCAAGAGGAGAAAGCGGGGGAAATGGATCAAGGAGATCAGGACTCAGAGGATGAGGAGTTAACCCCCAGGCAGGAAGGAACCCAGAGTGTGTACAAAAAATTAAGCCTGCATTTTCTTGAAAAACTTAAAAAGGCTTGTGCTCACTCTGGCCTCACTGCGCCCTACAGAGTGGCTTTATTAGAAATCCACAGTGCACAATGGCTTACTACCAATGATTGGAAATTTCAAACCCGAGATACCTCAGTGCTGGAGACTTTCTGTTATGGAACGCAATTTCAAAGAGCACTGTTGGGAAACTGCTCAAAAAAATTTAACAAAGACCTCCTGTAAATCCTGGACTTCTGTTAAGTTAGTGGTCAATGTGCCTTTTGACACTAAAAATAAACAGGCATGTTTCCCTGCTGGACTTTTGGCGCAGATTCAGACGGCTGGCTTACATGCTTGGAGACGCGTCCCTCAAAAGGCCTCAGCTACCACTTCCTTGGCAAAAATACGACAAGGGCCTCACGAGCCTTATAGCGACTTTGTTTCCTGGCTTAACCTAGCCGCAGAATGCTTGCTTGGACCAAGCGAAAGCGAAAGCACCTTTGTAAAACATCTTGCCTTTGAAAACGCCAAGCCAGCATGTCAGGGTGTTCTTCGACCACATAAGGATAAAAGGAAACTTTCTGACTTTATTAGACTCTGTGCAGGGGTGGGTGCAGCCCATGCCATGGGTCTCGCCTTTGGTGCCACCTTTACCCAGGCCTTTCACAATCCTGGCTCACCTACTTGCTTTACTTGAAAACAACCTGGCCATTTTACACACTAGTGTCTGACAGGCAAACAAAGCCTAGGAATAGTGTCTCCTCAAACTGGGGCTAAACCGCCCCCAGCTACTCTTTGCCCTAGATGTGGCAAAGGTCATCACTGGGCCAGTGAGTGGAGATCTAAAACAAATGCCCTCGGACAGCCTATTTCTTCCTGCTTCTTGGAAAATCACTGCAGGGCCAACCCCTGGCCCCGACTTTCCCAAGACAAACCCAGGGGCAATAAGGTTTGTTCCCTCCCAAACTACCAACCTACTTCAAAATCCTTCTCCACAATTGCCTCGTTCCAACGAGCCACACCAGGTGGCGCAGGATTGGACCTCTGTGCCACCACTGAGAAAATATTAGACACATTGCAAGGGACCCAGTTAATACCCACTAGAATTAGGGGTCCCCCTCCATCTCATACGTCTGCCCTTATTCTTGGAAGAGCCTCTACTACCTTATAAGGTGTTCAGGTCTTCCCTGGCATTATTGATAATGATTTCACTGGAGAAATAAAAATACTGGCCACAGCTATTAATGGAGTTGTGGCCATCCCCGCAGGAACAAGACTTGCACAATTAATACTCCTTTCCTTGGATTCGGGAGGCACTTCCACCACCCAAACCTACCTCGGGGGACTGCCTCCTTGGGCTCCTCTGATGTGTATTGGGTTCAGCCAATTTCTCACAATACACCCCCTTACCTTACTTATTGAAGGAAAGGAATTCCAAGGAATTCTAGATATTGGAGCTGATGCCACAATTATGTCTAAAAAATACTGGCCATCTGGTTGGCCCCTCACCCCAACCTTGAGTGACCTTAAAGAGATAGGACAATCAAAAAATCCTCCAGTCAGCTCTAGGTCTATTAGCTGGACTGATAAAGAGGGTAATAAGTCAACTGTCACTTTTTTCGATGTTCCTGACCTAACCTATTAACCAATGGGGCCGAGATATTTTGAGTCAAATGGAAGTTATTCTTCCCAGTCCCAATTCCATGGTGACTCATCAAATGCTTAGTATGAATTTTGTCCCTGGTACAGGCCTGGGGAGACTGAGACGAAAACTGGTTGAGCCTCTACAACCCATACAAAACACAAATACATATGGCCTTGGGTATTCGGATTTTTAGTGTTGGTCCCTGACCCTCCTGTACCTCATGCAGATAAAATTATTTGGAAGACTCAAACTCCTGTGTGGGTGGATCAGTGGCCCCTTACCTAAGAAAAAATTGGAGGCTGCCTCCATGTTAGTGCAGGAACAGCTGGCAGCCGGCCATGTAGAGCCCTCAACCTCACCATCGAATACTCCAATTTTTGTTATCAATAAAAAATCAGGCAAGTGGCGCCTTTTACAAGATTTGTGTGCCATTAATAAAGTTATGCTCCCGATGGGAGCACTACAGTCAGGTATTCTCACACCAGTGGCAATTCCCAAAAACAATTGTAAAATGGTTATTGACTTAAAAGATTGCTGTATTACCATTCCTTTAGATCCTGAGGATAGACCCTATTTTGCCTTTAGTCTCCCTCGCATTAATTTTCAGGGCCCTATGCAGAGATTTCAATGAAAGGTTCTTCCCCACGGTATGGCCAACAGCCCTAGTCTTTGCCAAAATTACGTTGCTCAAGCAGTAGACCCTGTGAGAGAGCGATGGCCACAAATTTATATTTTACATTAAAAGGATGATTTGTTAATTGCTGCACCTAACACCCATGACCTTAATAATTGTTACTTGGACCTTTACAAAACCCTCACTACCTTAGGACTACAGATAGCTCCTGATAAGTTTCAAACACAGGACTTTGATACCTATTTGGGCCTTAAACTTCAAGATAATCAGATCCAAATTCTTAAAATACAACTACGTGTGGACCATCTTCACACCCTTAATAATTTTCAAAAATTACCTGGGGATATTCAATGGATAAGAACATATTTAAAATTGCCCACTTGTGTACTTTTGCCCCTTAATGATATTTTGAGAGGTGATTCCCACCCCTCCTCTTCTCAAAAGCTTACTCCCGAGGCATGACAGGCATTAAACCAAGTCACAGAAGCCATTGCCCAACAGTTTGTTACACAAATTTCTTACAACCTTCCTCTGGTTCTGGTTATTTTACACACTCCTCATACACCCACAGGAGTATTTCGGCAGCAAAATACACATTTTAAAATTAAAGGCCGCCCCTTGCTTTGGGTCCATTTACCCACCACATCCTCCAAGGATATTACTGTTTATCTTGCTCAGGTAGCTTCTACTATTATTAAAGGTCATTTGCTTTCTCGACAACATTTTGGCAAAGACCCTGATAATATTTTAATTACATATACTAAGGACCAAACCCAATGTTTACTACAGACAGTGGATGAATCAGGTATTGCCCTATCAGGCTTTTGGGAACAATTTATAACCACCTCCCCAATGACCCCCTTTTACATTTTGTCCAGTTACATCCATTTATTTTTCCCAAAATTACTCAAAAGGCTCCCATTCCTCAAGCCCTTACTGTCTTCACAGATGGTTCCAATAATGGCCATGCGGTCTTTGTTATCAATAACCAGCCTACCACCTTTGATAGTGTCTATCAGTCAGCACAGTTTTTGGATTGTTTGCCATAACACAAGTTTTTATAACATTTTTTGATAATTCTGTTAATATTTATGCAGAAAGTGCCTTCATTGCTCATTCTGTGCTCCTGCTGGAGATTTCACTCACTATTAAGGCTTCTTCCAATGTGGCCTTTCTGTTTCACCAGCTTCAGCAACTAATTCAGGCCAGACAACACCCATTTTTCTTAGGACAAATCAGGGCACACTCTGATCTTCCCGGCCCTCTAACACAAGGTAATCCCCAAGCTGATGCAGCAACTCGTTCCATCTTTCCAATTTTTGTTGGCTCCATTCAAAAGGCCACGGAGTTACACAATTTTCACCATCTAAATTCCCAGAGCCTTCGATTACTTTGTAAAATTACCAGGCAACAGGCACGAGAGATAGTAAAAACATGCCCTGGTTGTGCTGTCTCCCTCCCCATTCAACAGTTGGGAGTTAACCCCAGAGGATTACTGCTCAATCAGTTTTGGCAAATGGATGTTACTCATTTTCCTGAATTTGGAAAAACCAAATATATACACGTTTCTATAGATACCTTCAGTGGCTTTATTTTTGCATGACCACATTCTGGAGAGGGTACCAAAGATGTCCTTTCTCATCTTGTTTCAGCCTTTTCCGTAATGGGTAAACCAATACATATTAAAACAGATAATTGTTCTGCATATACCAGTGCCAAGTTTAAACAATTTTGTGCTACCTTGCAAATTTGTCATACTACTGGAATTCCATACAAACCTCAGGGCCGAGGCATTGTGGAACGTGCCCACCTTACCTTAAAGACTTGGCTAACCCTCTTTAAGGCTTCCGCCTTTATATTTACCACTCCCAGGCATCGCCTTAACCATGAATTATTTGCCCTTATTTTTCTTACTCTCGACAGTGAAGGCCATTCAGCCACAGACAGACATTGGCATCCCTCGTCCAATTCTGTTCGCCCACCTGTTATGTGGCGCAATCCCCTTACAAATAAATGGAAAGGCCCAGATCCTCTTTTCATCTGGGAACGAGGCTCAGCTTGTGTTTTGGACCAAGAGCAAGCAGCCCCAAGATGGTTACCAGAACACCTGGTTAAACAGGTTAATGACTTACCTCAACCTAGGGACAGAGGTGCTCCCCCTGAGGACAAATTTTTCTCTTTTTCAGATGCAGCCAACAATCTGTGTTTGGATTCTGCTTAAGGCACTTCTGCTGAACAGGGTTGTACACGGTGGCCTTGGCCCTCCACCTTCCAACATCATGGAGTACCTCTTTGGGCCCCCCTGCGAGTGCAAGTGAGGATCTTGAACTCAGGATCGCACTAGTTGGACCCAGATTGCTGACTGCGTGACTAAAGTGGTTTACCTCCTGGCCGAGGTTGACCATAAACTCAGAGTAGTTCATCAGCCTAAATGTGTATGTGTTAACAAGCCAAAGATTATTCCCCCTAGTACAAGTAAAGCTCTCCAAAATTGTTCTGCAACCTGTACGAATACACAGGCGATGTATGGCTCTTGTTATGTGTCGCTCTTAATTTGTGTTAACAAGCAAGGAGAAAAATTTTTTGAAGCCTCCCTAACTAAACCTCATGCAGAAGGGGGGACCACTATTCATTATACCCCCTTTCTCTTTGACCGGGGAGGAGATGGCAAATACACCAAGCTACAGTCACCTGGGTGGCAAGGCAGTGTTGGTAAACCCTCCTGCTGGCCCATTAAGGCCCCTACAGGGGTCTCTTATCGTGGAGGACCCACTGATGCTGTCAAGCATCCTCAGATAATCAAACTTTTGAAACCCCAAATTCCTGAGCTCACATATCATCCCTTAATGTAGCCTAAATCCCAGCTCCGAGGTTTAGATACCAATACATTAGAAATTTTGGAAACTACCTTCTCCTTGCTTAATAATTCCAACCCCACCATTGCTGGTGATTGCTGGCTCTGCATGACAACAGGGACAATCATGCCTATGGCAGTTCCTATTAATTCT
This sequence comes from Callospermophilus lateralis, assembly GCF_048772815.1. NCBI lineage: Eukaryota > Metazoa > Chordata > Mammalia > Rodentia > Sciuridae > Callospermophilus > Callospermophilus lateralis. The sequence goes on along the minus strand of NW_027513505.1, from coordinate 740,741 downwards.
ATCATAGACAATGATAATACATGCCAACCCGGATTTTTTTATAATTACAGCCTATAGGCACATTTACATTATGTCTTTTAGGCACGATGCAGAATAATACCTATGATATTGATGTTGGAGTTACTTTCTTTGGAAATTGCTCAAAAGTACAAAATTATTCCTCACCCAACCCATCTCTTTGTTACCCAATGGCACAGTTTTTATGTGTGGAGAAAACTCGGCCTTCCCCAGGCTTCCAGTGAATTGGATCAGTGGCTGTGTTCTTACCTTATTCCTCCCTGATATAACTATTGTCCCATGAGACGAACGTCTACCCATTCCTAGCCTAGACATCTTAGTCATAAGACACAGGTGGGCAATACATGCCTTACCACTCATTGCGAGCCTTGGAATAACAGCTGCTGTGGGCACAGGTACACTGGTTTAGGCACGGCTATCCACTCTTACCGTCGCCTGTCTCAACAACTTTATAAATTATGTACAAACTCTATCAGGAACCATTAAAGATTTGAAGGACCAAATAGACTCCCTAGCAGAAGTGTTCCTTCAAAACACACGAGGCTTAGATTTGCTGACAGCTAACCAGGGAAGTATTCGCTTGGCCTTAGGGGAACGATGCTGCATTTATGCCAATTAATCAGGCATAGTATGCACTAAAATTAAGCAGGTTCAAGAAGATGTAAAAGAGAGACGAAGGGAACTATTTGAAAATCCACTCTGGACTGGGCTTAGTGGATTTCTACCCTACCTTCTTCCCCTAATAGGCCCTTTGTTGGGTTTACTTTAAATAGTGTCTATAGGACCCTGCATTATAAACAGGCTGGTACAATTTATTAAAGAACAGATTAATATTTTGGCCTCTAAGCCCATACAGGTGCACTATCATCATCTGGAGATGGAAGACCTTGCTGCTAACATTTAAAAGGATGTTCTACCCTTCTCACAGGCTTATTTCTTAAGTTTACATCCCCACAGATCTCTCTTTCTTAAATAAAACTATAAGAAATAGCTCTGACTAACAATCTTCTGCCATTGCCATAAGGGTTCGTCCTCAAAGTGCCCCTTCATTTGGGGGAGGATGCACCCATGAAGTGAGGACCTTAGGCCATAATAATGGAGGGTGCAGGAAAGACTGTGGGAGGATGGATCCACGGATACCCAAACACAAGACCTCTGAGTGACACGCTCTGGTGTATGGCGGTTGGCATGCATCCCCCTCAAAGCCGTCTCCTCGAAAACATGCCATGGCCACCAAGAAATCTTCTAGTAAACATGCTCTCTCAGATCAGGAGATATTCTAAGGCCTCCTTGAGAAACAAAGCCTCTATCACCCCCTAAAACATTGGCCGGTAAGGTATGGTCAAATATTTTATATAAGAAAGGGGGGAAGGTGAGGGGCTAGAAGGAAGTTCTCCTCAAAGAATAGCCTGACACTTAAAAGAAACAGCCCTCTGGGAGACATCCTGCCTAGGAGACATCCGACAGCCATCTATCTCCCTGAGACATCCTGCGGCCATCTGTCTTTCTGAAATATCCTGAGGTTATCTCACCCTGTGAAGACATCCAGCAACTGATCATAAGAGAGATTTCCTATCTGCAGCATATAAATACCCTGTGAAAACTGTAAAAGTTTGCAGCATGATCAGAACTACTGTCTTGCTGTCATCTCTCATTTCTCTTGTCCCTTCATTCCTCCCCAACGAGGTTTGACGCACACTTTGATGTGTCCTGCCGGCCGAGACACCTGACACTAAACCATACCCTACTAGACAATGACTACTAATCCTAATATGATGGAGAAAAATAACAAAACAGAATAGAAATACAAGCAGTTCGGAGGAGGTATGGTGTATAGTTAGACTTGCCTTTTGCATGATATAGGGTAGATGTAATAAATCTAGTTAATTTTTAATTGAAATAGATCTCCATGTGTTTTTAAAGTTAACAAATATGTGAATACCTGTCTCTCTTTCTCTGTAGCCTATTAAGCACATGTATTTTTATATGCACATATAGAATCCTACCTGGTATCACACATATTTTCTTTTGAGGTGTGCTGATATGGCAGATACAAATTGTGAGAAGAGATCACTCCTCCTAAACGCTGTTGGAACTGAAAATTCAAATGATGGGTGAGCCTCCTAGTAGAACAACATTATACATAAATCCATGTTCAGTAAAATAAATATTTTTTAATCTGGTTGATATATGTTTCATGATGAATTTCAATTGGCATATATATTGCTACTTTTAATTGCCTCTCTGTGTGTTTTGTGTGTGTGTATATCTATCTATTTATCTATCTATCTATCTATCTATATACACACACTCTCTAAATTTTTCAAAATATGAAATATGTGTGTCTTATATACACTACCTAAATTCATTCATGTTCATGTATGTGGATTTATAATCAACTTTTCACAAGATCATTATGAGAAATATTCATCCACCTGAAATAGATATTTGTTTCCTAGTACTGAAAACTAACTTCAATGAATGGTGCATACAATCCTAATATTTCTACAGTAACTGACGCAGTTTAATTCAATGCAAGTAGATTCCTATGGGACATGATGTGTATTTTGAAGTTCATTTTATTCAACACTAGTAAATTGCTACTTCTTCAGTTTATGAACATCATAAAATACATATTTCATACACAGGTTCACAAATTTGTAGGCATTTGATTCACTTCAAATCATTTCCTGCTTCACAACACATGTATTTCTCCAGGTTTCTTGACTGGTCTTTTCATGAGACTTCTTTTCAAACACATTATTTTCGAATTCCATAATCATTTTGAAACAAAACTCACACACTCTTTATGATAAACCATAACCCTAATATTACCATTAGATGAATAATTGGTTGGAATGAATGATTGTATATCAATATAAGATTTCCTGTATATTTTCAGATATCAAATCAATCCATTATTTAAAGTTGGAACCAGTTATATTATTAATTCACAGTATGGTCTATCCATGCATTATCTCTATTTTCATAGACACAGGGTACATCTATTTGTAACCGCAATACTAATTTATTCATCTTCAAAATGTTGCTCCCAGAATTGGTGGTAGAAATACTCATGTCACCTGATCTACATATGCATTTTTTTCACAGTAATATTCTGGACACAAAAAGCAGGGGTCACACTTATGATTTTACCAAGGCCTAAATGGAGAGTGAGCATGGATTACTAAAAACATCCATGTCCAGGTTGCCTAATGCTCTCAAATGTCAATCCTATTGGTGACTACATATTTGTTTCTTCCTAAGACTATATATTCAACCTCAATCCTGTTCAAAATTTCTAATCCTATCACTCACTTTATACTTTGCCTGATTTACATATGTCTCTATTGATATCTTCTTATCTACGTTTTATTCCAGTTCATTATTTTGACTGACTCTTCACATATGCTGACATTTACATTCACCCTCTACCCAAAACTCTAATTCTAAAGAACTTTCGGTCCCACTTCTATACTCACTCTTCTTTCTAAACCTACCAACTATCTTCCTAATCCTACCGACTATCCCTTTTTGACTGGATGTTCTCTTCGACATTCAATCATCCAAAGTACAAGGTTCTATGCCATTGTATCTCGATTTATCTGAGATGTCTGTGCAGAATATAATTCAAATCTATGTAACCAACTCAAGGGTGTAATGCCTTAATGGGCTTCAAATCTTACCTAGATTTCTGTTTTCAAACTTATTTCACCTGTATATTGTTGTAAATATCGCAGGTTCCCAATACCATTATTCATCTCGCAGAATGATACCTAACCCAAATCAAACCTGTTATTAACCCTAATCATACACTGTTCCCTCAATATAACTTTATAAAAGAGCAGGGACAGAGTTGGTCTTACAATACAGGAATATAGGGGATCTTCCACCTGCTGAGAACCTCAAAGGTTCATGCAAAAATTATCCCTGGATAAGATGTAGGCAGCTATGAAGGACCTAAGAGAGCAAAATCATCTTCCATGGCAAAAACCCTGGTCAGGATGAAGGGATGTGTCTGAATCTGCCTCTCTATTCTTAATGTAGATAAGATGGACCAAATGAGACATGTGTGGAGAGCTATTCCCGGGTGCCTATGGTTGATATGCAATTCTAACTTGTGAAAGTGTCACAGGAACTAGGGGCAGCCTCTATCTCATGGGACTCTTGGAAGCAACTGTTAGGACAAAGTGTTTGTCAATGCAGTGACCTCATTCAGTTCCTGAAGGAATTGACCTACCTAACTTTCTTGGTGATGGAACTCTCTGAACTTGGGATCCAGGAAGCAGGCACCCTGAGCCATTACCAGTCCCACTCCCAGTGGGCTCACTTGTTTGGATTTACCAAGGACAGGGTCAGTCATTCTTGGTATCTACTGATTTGAGGATGGGCAAATGCCCGGAAAGCTCTGAAGATGGTCCTGTGCTTAAAAAGCAGGTAGTCGCTCACCACTGGCTACTGACAACCTCAGAGAGTTGGCCAAAGGACCAGATCTGAGACAGGACAGGCAATTTTAGAGAAAGATAGTATGGCCCGCCGTCAGAGGACATTCCATATAGTCACAGACCTACTTGGGGGAATGAGGTGCCTTTGTGGGTGTGCGTGTGAGTTTGTGGTTTTGTCTCATGTTCTGAGAACAGGTAGAAAAAGCGGTTTGTTTGGCTTGGACTGGACTGTTTCTAGAATGTCGTTTGACAAGGTGAGTGTTTCTATGTCTGTGTATCACACTGTGTCTGTGGATGTAGACATTAAAAAAGAGAATGCATCAATGGATGTTTCCTGTCTAGTAGGCAGCTTTCCAGCATTCATCCTGCCTAATTTATAAAAAGAGTGTGGCAGGCTTATTGATGTGCAACACCTGCTATCCTCCTAAGTTTCTGTTTTCTTCCTGAATTCTGGCCCCACTAAAGAATAGGCTCATGGTATTTTGTTCAAGATATGTACCACCTAAATAATCTGTCACATGGCCATGTACTGGATAGCTGAAGAGAATAGCGAGCATCTCAGAAAACTTAGATATCAGTGTGACCAGGAAAGTCTCAGTGGAGAAACCCTGCTTTGGGCCATTTGCTAACCTATTGTTCTGTTGCCCTGAATGTTAGGAAGGTCTTTGCCTCAGGCCACCCCTTTCTGAAGTCTGAATAAAAATGTTTTTAAATGGAAATGAATGAGCATCACCTGTGGCTCTTTGCTTAATTGCTTTGGAAAGAGATGTGTCTGAATCAGCCTCTTGGCCCTTTGAGAGGCTGTGGCTTAGATTCTCAGCACCTGATTGATCTAAATAAAGATCCCCTGTATGCATCCAAAACCAAAATGGCAAAAAGTGCAGTCATTGTGGGTGAAGTCTCTTGCCTTCCTCTGTTAGGTTCCTGAATTCCATCAAATGAGAATAGGGATCCTTTGGGTCAAATGAGTTCTTAAAAGCCCAGCAGAAGTGCTTGGGTTTTCTCATGACTCCAAATTACATGAAGAATCTATACCTGACCGTCAGTAGGCCTCAAATTGGAGAAGCAGATCAGTATTAATGGCAGGCCAATTTGATCCCTCCTGGTTCACACGAAGGGTGTCAAGGCCACCCTGACTTTAGGCAAATGAGTGGCAAGGGAGCTTATTTTCGACACTTTCCTGAGATGCACAACTCATGGAAAACACCAGCCAGAGTTTATGATGAGTGCCTATATGGACGAAGATGAGGGATACGTGGGAGTGTTTTGGTTTTAATTGTGGTCATTTGTGTGGCAGTTAGAAGTGATGATTTGGTCCACCTGGTCTTGAACTCTGGTGTGATTCCTCTTAGAGACTGAACTCTGGAACTGAACTCAGAGAAGTATTGCCATGAATTGTGTTTGATCTTAGGAGGCCACACATAAGAGTTGCCCTTGCAAACTTTTCTAGGGCCAGAGTGGCTTTCCACAGAGCACTGGGAATATCAGCCAGGATATCACATGATTTAATTCTGAAAAACTTGGCATCTGTACTTGAGAGGAAAAACACACATGGACCTCACCTTGTAGACCTCAAAGCCCCTGCCTTCATGTGACATTTTGGCCACTCATTGGGAAGCCTTGCCTGTGATACCTCTCCAGAGCTTTCTTTGAAATGAACTTTCTCACATTTAATGGTTCCAGAATGAATTGAAACCCACAGTGCCTCCAACTACATCCTTGAAAAATGGCTAGATAAATACCATAAAATTTTTGAAATTCCCATGAACAGGTGGCACTGGAGAACATTTGGATGTCCTGTTGCTGATCATGAGTGTACCAGACAGTGCCTTGATAGACTGGGTTTCATGATATGGTGTAGAACAGAGATGCCAGAAAGTTGGAGCCTGCTGACTAGTGGGCCTAGAGCAGTGGTGTGCAGGTGTGTGATAAAACATCTCTGGTGGGGCCATGGGGATCTGCCATTGGATTCCAAATGGCTTGTGACTGACATGGTGCAGCCAGCAGACCCTTATATGTAAAGGCATCTTGTTATATGCAGAGGTTTCAGGGCAATATTCAGAATCCGGTTGCTATGCTCAAGGGGGCAAGCTATGTGAGATTGAAGCCTGGTGGGTGCTTTCTTCTGCAGACTCTGTCCCACCACACATGACAGACCTCCCTACAGCACTGTGTCCTTGTTGATTCCTTGTATTTCGTGAAGCACATACCAAACATCCAGTGCAGCAGCAATAAACACCACAAACATTGGAGGAATTCCAAATGGCTTCACAGTCCACAGAGTGGAGACTACTTAGCCCCCTGTTGCCACAATTGAACTCCAAAGAGAGAATTCAGCACTCTTGCCTCATATTCATTGGAAAATCAGAAACCATGTCCTCTAGGTGACACATAGATGCAGACCCATCTTTGATGGACTCACTAGAAAGGAAGCTAAAGCTCCGTACAACAAAATATATTTCAAGTGCCCAACCACAGAAGCAGTTTCTCAAGAAGTCTTTAGGCCAGCAGAGCTCCACGTTTGTGGAGTGTTTACACTATCCCTTACTTTTGGAAACTCCTCTACCACCTCCAAGGTTGTAAACTCATGAGAATTTTCCATTCCACTTATGTATTCACAGATTTTCTAACTCTTTTCCTCTAATTGTGTCTTACTTGGGGCGAAGGTATTGTCAAGGCATTGTTCTGGATGAAAGTGGGAAGATTTTTGTGTAGCACATATTTGCATACACTTTGGATTCATTTTCCAAATTTCCATTCGAAATACTGAATCCCTGACACTAACCTATACCCTACTAGACTCTCACTACTAATCCTAATATGATGGAGAAAAATAACCCAAACAGAATAGAAATACAAGCAGTTCAGAGGAGGCCTGGTGTATTTTTGGACCTGCTTTTTGCATTATATAGGTCAGGAGTTATAAATGTAGTCAACTTTTTGTTGAAATAGTTCTCCATGTGATTTTAAAGTTAACAAATATGTGAATTCCTGTCTCCCTTTCTCTGTAGCCTATTCAGCACATGTATTTTTATAAGCACATATAGAATCCTAACTGGTATCACATGTACATTTTTGTGAGGTATCTGACTTGGAAGATACAAATTGTGAGAATAGATCACTCCTCATAAACACTGTTGGAACTGAAAATTCAACTTATGTGTGAGCTTCCTGGTTGAACAACATTATATATAAATCTATGTTCAGTAAAATGAATATTTTTGGATCTGTGGAGCATATATATTTCACAATGAATTTTGATTGTCATATATATTTCTACTATTTAATTTCTCTATGTGGGTTTTGTGTATATATATATATATATATATATATATATATATATATATATATATATATATATATATATATATTCTCCAAAATTTTCAAAATATGAAATATTTGCATCTTATTATGCACTGCCTAAATTCATTCATGTTCATCTATGTGGATTTCTAATCAACTTTTCACAAGATTATTCTCAGAAATATTCATCCACCTGAAATACATATTTGTTTCCTAGTACTGAAAACTAAATTCAGTGAATGGTGCACACAAATCCTAATATTTCTACAGTAACTTACCCATCTTAAAATCAATGCAAGTAGATTCCTATGGGACATGATGTGTATTTTGACGTTCATTTATATTCATCACTGGTACATTACTATTTCTTCAGTTTATTCACATCATGGGATATATATTTCACACACTTGTTAGCAAATTAATAGGCATTTGTTTCACTTTCAATCACTTCCTGTTTCAGAACACATGTATTTCTCCATGTTTCTTGACTGGACTTTTTATGAGACTTCTTTCCAAACACATTATTTTCGGTTTCCATAATCACTTTTGAAGCAAAACTCACACACTCTTCATAAAAAACATAACCCTATTATTACCATTAGATGTATAACTGGTTGTAATGAATGATTTTATATCAATATAAGAATTCTTATATATTTTCAGATATCAATTCAATCCATTATTTAATGTGGCACCAGTTATATTATTTATTCACCATATGGTCTCTTCATGCATTATCTCTATATTCATAGAAACAGAATACACCTCTTTTTCCCCCCCAATTCTAATTCATACGTCTTCAAAATGTTGCTCCTAGAAATGGTGGAAGAAATACTCGTGTCACCTGATCTACATATACATTTTATCACAGTAATATTCTGGAGACTAAACACAAAGATGACACTTATGATGTACCAAAGTCTAAATGGAAAGTGAACATGGATTACTGAAAACATCGATGTCCAGGTTTCCTAATGCCCTCAAATTTCAATTCTACTGGTGACTACATATTTTTTTCTTCCTAAGATTATATATTCAAACTCAACCCTGTTAAAAATGTCTAATCTTGTGACTCACTGTATACTTTGCCTGATTTCCTAAAGTCTTTATTGATATCAGTTTTCCTACATATTTTGCCCAGTTCATCATCGTGACTGACACTTCACATATGCTGACATTTACATTTACTCTCTAACCGAAACCCTATTGCTAAAGAATTTTGTTCCAAATCCTATACTCACTCTTCTTCCTAAAACTAATGACTATCTCCTGATCCTACCGACTATTCCTTTTTGACTGCATGTTCTCTTCTACATTCAATCATCCATGGTACATGGTTCTATGCCATTGTATATCGATTTATCTGAGACATCTGTTCAGAACGTAAATCAAGTGCCCAATGCCCTTCTGGGCTTCAAATCTTACCAAGATTTCTGTTTTCATACTTATATATCCCCTATATATTCTTGTAAATATCGCAGGTTCCCAATACCATTATTCAACCCTCAGAATGATTCCTAACCAAAATTGAACCTGTTATTAACCCTAATCATACACTGTTCCCTCAATCTAACTTTTTAGAAGAGCAGGGATGGAGTTGGTATTTCAATACAGGAATGTAGGTGATCTTCCACCAGTTGAGAACCTCGAATGTCCATACAGAAATGATCCCTGGATAAGTTGTAGGCAGCTGTGAAAGACCTGAGAGAGCAAACGTCATCTTTCATGGAAAACAACCTGGTCAGGATGAAGGGATATGTCTGAATCAGCCTCTCTTTTCTTAATGTAGAGAAGATGGACCAAACCAGGCCTGTGTGGATAGCTGTCCCTGGGTGCCTATGGTTGACATACCATTCAAACTTGTGAAAGTGTCAGAGGAAGCAGAGCCAGCCTCCATCTCATGGCACTTTTGGAATAAAATATTAGGTCAAAGTGGTTGCCAAGGCGGTGAACTCATTCAGTTCCTAAAGGAAGTGACTAAAGTCAATTCCTTGGTGATGGAACTCTCTGAACTTGGTATCTAGGAAGCCAGGAACCCAGAGCCAGTCCCAGTCCCAGTCCCAGTGTTCTCAATTGTTTGGATTTTCCAAAGACAGAGTCATTCTTTCTTGATTCCTACTGATGTGAGAAAGGCCAAATACCAGGAGAGCTCTGAAGAGGGGCCTTTCCTGAGCAAGTAGGTAGGAGCTCACCTCTGGCTACTGACAACTTCACAGAGTTGGCCAGGGAGACCTAATCTGATACAGGACAGGCCATTTCAGGGGAACACAGTGTGGTCCACCAGTCAGAGAACACTTCGGATAGTCACAGACCCATTTTGGGGAAGGAGGTGCCTTTGTGGGTGTGGGTGTGGGTTTTTGGTTTGTCTCATGTTCTGAGAATATGAAGGAAAGGTGGTTTGTTTGGTTTGGAGTGAACTGTTTTTAATAAGTCATTTCACAAGGTGAGTGTTTCTATGTCTGTGTATCCCAATGTGTCCGTGGTTGTAGACTTTAGAAAAGAGAATGATTCAATGGATGTATCCTGTCTAGTAGAAAGCTTCCCAGCATTCATCCTGCACAATTTATGAATGGACTGTGGCTTGCCTTATCAATGGGCAACACCTGCTAATTTCCTAAGTTGCCGTTTTCTTCCTGAATTCTGGCCACTCTCCAGAAGAGGCTCATGGTTTTGTGTCCAAGATATGTACCACCTCCAAGCTCTGTGACATGGCCATGTAATGGATAGCTGAAGGGAATGGTAAACATCACAGAAAACTCAGATATCAGTTTGAAATGTAAAGTCTCAGTGGAGAAATCCTACTTTGGGCCTTTTCTTTAACTGTTGTTCTGTTTCCCTGAATGTCAGGATGTTCTTTGCCTCAGGACACCCCTTTGTGAAACCTGAAGAAAACAGTTTTCAAATGGAAATGAATGGGCATCACCTGTGGCTCTTTGCTTAATTGCTTTGGAAAGGGATGTGTCTGAATCAGTGTTTTAGCCCTGTGTGAGGCTGTTGATAATATTCTCAGCACCTGATGGATCTAAAGAAAGATCCCATGTGTGCATCCAAAACCAAAATGGCCAAAAGAGCAGTCATTGCGGATGAAGTCTTTCGCCTTCCTCTGTAAGGTTCCTGACCTCTATAAAGTGAGAAAAGGGAAGATACACCAAGCCAGTTGATGGCTCCTTTTGGAAAAATTGTACCACCAATGACAGCATAAGCATAAATACCCCAACACTACCACAAGTCGCTGCACCAACAGATAGTTCAAAATGCACACAAGTGATACATAGTCCAGGCAAGTTCTGCAAACAGTTCAGTGATGGCTATTGCACAATCTGTAGATTGGTTTTATCTTTGTCTTCACCGACACTGGGATGAAGATAGGAATTCTGGCAATAATGGCTAAAAAAAATTATGTATCATTCTAAAAGGTACTAAAAAAACCATTTTCTTAACAATTTACATTATCTTGAAGAGAATTATTCAATATAATGAAAAGGAAAGGTGAAAGTAAACATACAGTTCTGTTAATGTCCTTTTTTGTTCACATATTAAAACAGTCCTCAACAGATGTTTACCCAATTTAAATTAAAACATTTAAAACACGTGAATAAAAAAAAAATATTTGGATCCATTTTTTCATGAGCGCACATCATATATGATGTATGGACATATGTACATTCAAACATATGACACAAAACACAAGTGTGCAAACATAATATAATACATACAACACATTACATAATAGTAAAGGCCTTATAACTTTTTACAGGTGAAATCACCATGGAATGTTTAAAAAATTATAGTCAAAAAATAGAAATGATCAGCAAAACAGTAACCTAGGTCTGCATTAGCTCAAAAACACAAAATAGAACTTCACGTTGTGGGAAAGGGCAATAATAAAATTGATATTGAAAAAAGCATCCTGGTTCTGTCGCAGATGTAAGGATAGCCAGACTGGAGTTTTGGATACCAGCTGTTATGGATTTGAGCCAAATCATCTTCTTTTTGGTCTATACAAATCAGTTTAGTTAATCTCTCTGGAATCCAAATTGGTGCAGTTCTTCCTGTGGAAACACACAAACAGACCCTCGACTCCAGACTATCACTTGGTCAGAACATTAGTTAATCTCTCCGGAATCCAAATCGGCTGCTGTTCTTCCTGTGGAAACACACAAACAGACCCTGGACTCCACACAATTACTGGGTCAGGACCTTTCCATTGTCCTGTTAGAATAGCCTTCCAAAGTACCTTGAGCTTATGCACATTTTTTGGACACATATGCCTTTCTGCAGCACTAAGTCCTCATGAATCCAAATGTAAAAAGTTTAGAGTAAAAATGGTTATTTTAAGTTTATCTTTGGGAAATATATACCCCTTCCCAATTCCGTCTTTTTGCTTTAATAAGTACATTTTAATAGTTTGATGTGCTCTTTCAACTATGCCTTTTCCCTGTGGATTGTATGGGATTCCTGTTATATGAGTTATGCCAAATGATGAGCAAAATTGTTTAAAAGAGGTAGAAGAATAACCAGGGGCATTATCTGTTTTTAACTGTTTTGGAACGCCCACAGTGGCAAAATTTTTTAAGCAATGAGCTATAACATCTTTAGTTTTTTCTCCGGCATGAAGGGAGCCCATCAAAAATCCAGAAGAAGTGTCAACTGTAACATGCAAATATTTTAATTTTCCAAATTCTGGCAAGTGTGTGACGTCCATCTGCCAAATATGGTTAGGTATCAATCCTCTCGGATTGACTTCAGGATTAACTTGTGGTAAAATGGTCACACAATTTTGACATTGTTTTATTATTTGTCTAGCTTGTTCCTTAGTTATTTCAAAACGCTTTTGTAAAGTATTAGCATTGACATGGAACTTTTTTGAAAATTTGTAACTTCTTCTAGTGTAGAGAAAATATGAATATATGTCATGTGTAGTTTTATCTGCTAAATCATTGCCCAAACTAAGGGCTCCAGGCAATCCTGTATGTGCCCAGATACGTCTTATAAAGAATGGATCTTTTCTGTCCCAGATTAGACTTTGTATATTGGAAAGCAAAGAGAAAACAGTACTGAAGGGGAAATCCTACCAGCACCTTCAAGGGATACTATAGCATTAAATATATACTGACTATTGGAAAATAAATTAATTACAGAATAGAAAGGTGTTAGTAACAGTCTCCTTTAGAGGTGGCACTGTTGGTTGGACACTTACACCCTCTGATGATAGAAGGTTGTTAGTAGCAGCGTCCTTTTGTAACTTTTCCCCTGATGGCTTTTTCTGCTCTAAGCTTTGTTCCTTTATCTTTGTCTGAACTGAAGGCTTTGGACTAAGCAAAACAGATATGAAAGACCACAATGGCAATGTGCCAACTGGCAGAGTCCCTGGACTGTTCTTTTCTATTCTTTTTAAATCTTCACCATGATGGTTCCATTGTGGTAAATTTAATAACTCTTACTTTAAAAGCCATGGGCTACATTTTTATATTGTATCAACGTATGCCCTGACTGTCCCTGATTTTAGTGAGATGCCTCCTTCCTGTAACAATTTCCTTAACACTATTTCAGTTTGTTTTTTACTAATTTCTGATCCCATATTTCTACTTTAATGAAACCCAACAAGATAACGCAAAAAAGAAAAAAAAAACAAAAAAACCAGACAGAATGAAATAAAAAGTGAACAACAAAAAGTCATTATGGCCTTTCTATCCTCCTGACATGTGCATCCGACCTTTATCCCAATCTGTTCCTCAGACATAAATAGTTTTTCCTCAGATTTGAGTGGTTTTTCTTTCGTTTAACTCATCTCCAGGGACAGGCAACTTAAAATAAACGTGAAGCAAAACAAAAGAGGAATCCTAAAATGGCTACCCATCCTCTCGCCCTGCTCTCAGGGTCGAGCAGTTTACCTTATCACTTACCCTCAGTCAATCCCCGTTCGAGCCACCAAATGCTGCAGTCTGGCTAGGCACGATTCAGCAGCCACTTGTCAAAAGAAACAAACTTTATTTTTAGAACCACACACGCCAAACAAAACAGCTCCTCAGGAAAAACTCCCAGAGGCTAACTGCCACAACTGGCTTCCTTGTAAAGTCTCTCTCACACCCACAAACCTCTCCACCTCCCACAAACCTCCTGCGCTTGAGGTCGATTTGCTGGGTCATCGTGGGTGGAGCCAAAAAAGTCCCCCAATGAGCAGCTCCATGGTCTGAAAGGGCAGGGAAACAGCCCAATGAGCATCACCACAGAGTAGCCAATCAGCTAGATGTTGCTGGGGCCTCTGTGAGCCAATAATCAGCAGGCAGCTGGAATTTTTCTGGCATTTGGAAGCTTGCTAGGGCACCTTCAGCTGTGGCTCTCAACAAATTCCTGTCTCCATTCTCTGTAGCCTATTCAGCACATGTTTTTTTATATGCACATATAGAATCCTACCTGTTATAACACGTACATTTTTGTTAGGTGGCAGATACAAATTGTGAGAAGAGACTACTCCTCCTAAACGCTGTTGGAACTGAAAATTCAACCTATTGGTCAGCTTCGTAGTTGAACAACATTATGCATAAGTCCATTTTTAGAGAAATGAATATTTTTGAATCTGTGGATGATATATATTTCATGGTGAATTTCCATTGCAATATATATTGCTATTTTTAATGTCTCTGTGTGTGTGTGTTTGTGTATATGTGTATATATATATATATATATATATATATATATATATTCTCAAGATTTTTCAAAATATGAAAAATGTTTCTTATTATACACTCTCTTAATTCATTCATATTCATATATTTGGATTTATAATCAACTTTTCACCAGATTATTCTCAGAAATACTCATCCACCTGACATATATATTTGTTTCCTAGTACTGAAAACTAACTTCAGTGAATGGTGCATACAAATCCTAATATTTCTACAGTAACTGACCCAGTTTAACATCAATTCAAGTAGATTCCTATGGGACATGATGTGTAGTTTGACGTTCATTTTTATTCAACACTGGTACATTAGTATTTCTTCAGTTTATGCACATCATAGGATATATATACATTTCATCCACTAGTTAGCAAATTTTTAAGCATTTGTTTGACTTTCAATCACTTCCTGCTTCAGAACACATGTATTCCTCCATATTTCTTGGCTTGACTTTTCATGAGACTTCTTTCCACACACATTATTTTTGATTTCCATAATCACTTTTTTAGCAAAACTAACACAGCTTCATGATAAACCATAACCCTAATATTACCATTAGTTGTATAACTGGTTGAAATAAATGATTGTATATCAATATAAAATTTCACATAAGTTTTCAGATATCAATTTAAGCCATTATTTAAAGTGGAACCAGTTATATTATTTATTCACAGTAATGTCTATTCATGCATTATCTCTATATTCATAGACTCAAGGTAAACCTCTTTGATTCCCCAATATGAATTATACGTCTTCAAAGTATTGCTCCCAGAAATGATGGAAGAAATACTCATGTCACCTGATCTATATATACATTTAATCACAGTAATATTTGGACACAAAATGCAAATGTCAGGCTTATGATTGTACCAAAGCCTAAATGGAAAGTGAACATGGATTACTTAAAACATCCATGTCCAGGTTTCCTAATGCTCTCAAATGTCAATCCTATTGGTGACTACATATTTGTTTCTTCCTAAGATTATGTGTTCAACCTCAACCCTCTTGAAAATGTCTAATCCTATGACTCACTTTATACTTTGCTTGATTTCGTAATGTCTCTATTGATATCTGGTTTCCTACATATTTTCCCCAGTTCATCATTGTGACTGACTCTTCACTTGTGCTAACAGTTAACTTCACTCTCTAACTGAAACCCTATTGCTAAAGAACTTTTGTTCCAAATCCTATACTCACTCGTCTTCCTAAGCCTACCCACTATCTTCCTAATCCTACCGACTATCCCTTTTTGACAGGATGTTCTCTTCTACATTCAATCATCCAATAATATTCCGGCAAGCGTAAGAGGAAGAGACCACCAAAAGGCTGTACTATGCAACAGCTAAGGGTTTATTGGCAGTCCAGCATACTGGGGCTCAAAGCTCCCTTGAATAGATCAGAGAGCCCTGAGAACAGCTTTAGCTGATCTTTTATACTTTCCTTGGAGGCTGCAGGGAGAGAAGTTTATTGATGGGTCAGGGCGAGTGGTCGGTCTGCGAGCAACCGGGTGAGGGAGTACATTCTGCAATTTGGCAATTGGGGACAGCACATTCTGGGAACAAGATTAGAAAACAGTTGTCAATATTTCAACAGTGTTTTTCTAAGCATACAGAAAAACAGGAAGTGACAAGTACCTATTTTATTAACCTTTCATTCCCCACTTCTTCTTCTGGATCCTTTTAATCATAAAAGTGATCATAGGGAGGTTTAAATTCTATGTCTGCGAGTGGGGTATTGCCATATGTTTAACTTGACCAATTTGAGCTTGGAGAAAAGAAATTACACGGTTGAGCAAACAGGGTTTTATAGTGAGCAATAATATAAGGATTCTTGGATTGGCCAGGGTTGATAAAAGCATAGTTGACCAGGGAGACTGTGGGAACAAAGACTCAAACCACCCTTTTGGGCCTCTCTCTCTCTCTTTGATGCTCTTCAAGGCGTCTTTTTAATTTACTCATAGATTTTTTTTTTTACAACTCCCGTATGGTCGGCATAAAAGCAACATTCTTCCCTCAATGCAGCACAAAGGCCCTCTTCTCTCATGAAGAGGAGATCCAACCCTCGACTGTTCTCTAAAACAACTTCAGGTAGAGAGGTAAAAGATTCCTGCAAAGCTGTGATGGAGGTTTCTAATATCTTTATTTATTGGTCTATTGCTGCTTCTAATTGGGTCACTTGTTGTGTCCCATGGACCAGGGCAGTTGTTCCTGTACCCACCACTGCAGAAACCCCTATTCCTAATATATGGCTAAAGTGAGGATATATGTTTTCAGCTTAACCGGGTTGTATGCCCCCCTATATGATCTTTAAATGAACCTGCCTCATGACAGTGCACTCTGTGAAACAACTTCAATTAATCACATCGGTTAACCATTTCATGAAAACATAAACAATGTTTAAGTATATAGAATTATACTGTTGTAGGGAAGGACAAGGCAAGGCACCTAAGATAGCATGGAAGACAGGGAAACAGTCCTATTTGGTTGCAAATGGATTCAGAGGGCACTGCTTCTGTTGTAATCAATTAATCCCCTGAACCCCAAGTTTAGATAGTTTCAGAATTTTGTACCCAACATATAAGGTAAGGGGCTCAGAAGTTCACAGTCTGCAGAAGATCACAAAAAGCAGTTTTTGTTTCTTTTTTTTTCCTCTGTTCTGGTCAAGTTAACTTATCAAGGACACCTGGGAGAGGGAGAGATTTTTCTTCCCTTTCTTTTTTCCACCTGCCAGCTGTTACAATGGAGCCCAATTTTAACTTCTTTATTGTAGAAATGTAGCCATTTCTGTGAAGCCCCACCTCAAGGCCAGAGGCCTTTTTCTCATATTTTGTGAAAAACGAGTAAGGGGGTGTCTAGCTGAGAAGTGCTGAGTTTTTTAGGCAGTGGTCAAGTAGAACAGGGCAACACGAATAAAGAAAATTTATCTACATTGAACTCTTTTATAGGGACTCTTTTGCTGAATGTTTTAAAGTCAGCCATGGTGAAGACTTCTGGAGAAGGTCATTTAAGACTTTTCGGTGGGCCTGGTACAGCGGGGGAAGACGGGGAAGGTGGGGCTGAGAGCACCTCCGAGGATCTGAGAATGAGGAAGGAGAGATGTAAAAGAATAATGGGAAACGGGTTTGGGATTTTCCAGGCAACAAAAACGTGAGCAGTAGAACAGGTAGAGTAGAGGGGAAGACGGGAGTGAGTATCCCAAAATCCTGTGAGGGACTTTCAAAAACTTAGAAACCTGTTTTCAGTATTGACAAAGCAACATTAAAGGCCATTTTTATTACATCTTGGGTAAGGGTCTGAGGGCTCTCCTCAGCTGGTTTGAGCTTTTGGTTAGCTGGTAAGAGGACCTGGTGGGACCCGGTGTGGCACTGACAGGAGAAGAGAGGAATGAGTGGGTGAAGGGGTACCTCAGTACCTGCTACCTCAGCAAGGGGGCAGTGGTCTGAGAACCGGCGGAGGTTTGGGCTTTTCATCTAGTAATTGGAGGGGAGAAATCAGTTTGCTGAGGTGGGAATGACAGCAGAGAGTCTGGAGCAGAAGGCTGAGGGTGAGGATCTTTTGGAGAAGCATAGTTCAGGATGTGAGTGAAGGAGGGAAAAGGCTTCCACATAGGGGAATCGCCTTTCACCCTTTTGAGCACTTGCAGAAGTTAAAAAGTTCACGCAGAATTTGAGGATCTGGAGACCCCTCTGGGGGCCATCGGTTTTGGTTATCTAATTGGTAGTATGGCCAATGCTCTGTACTGAATTTGATGAGGAGTTTGGGTTCCATCAGGCAGCCCCTGTATGCTCACATTCCCATGACATATAGAAGAAGTCAGCTTTTCCCCCACACAGCCGTGACTGTTTGTGGCTTTGATAGTCTGCTGGGCAAACATAGCAATCTAGGCTAGCCAACCTGCATCTGGCTCACGTGTCCCTACATCCATAAGGTTTGTTTCCATTATCTATGGTACAGAAGGCATTTAATGGAATTTTAGTGGGATCCTCTTCATCAGGGATATACCAATAGGAAAGAGCTATAGCCAGCTGACAAATGTCTGTATGGAGAGATGGCCACCAGATCCTAAGGGGGCTGTATGCGAGATATATTATACTTATTTTCCAGTAGGATTTGTGATCACCCATCTCTGCTGAACGGACTGATGAGGGTTAGGACTACTGGTGGTAAATGGGAGAGTATAGAGCCTTATCCACATGGCGAATACGCAATTTTAAAGGGTTACCAGTCTTTTTCAGTTTCTAGCCAGAGTCTGGACAGGGCACAGGCTTGAGATGACAGGCATGGATCCAGGAAGTGATTCCGTCTACCATTACTACTGTAGGTGTTGTAAGTAGCACCTGCTATGGTCCTTTCCAGCGGGGTTCCAGGGATGACACCTGATGTCGACTTACGTCGATGAAGTCTGTTACTTGATATCGATGTGGAATCCCCTCCTCCCCAGGTTGGTAGGCAGTGGCCAGCTGTTTTCACAGGTATTTCTTAGTTCTTTCAAGAGCTTTAAGTCTCTCAAGCAAGGGGGTGTGGAAGGGATAGTTAGGTCTTAGAGTGGGGTTAGGTCCCTTACGGGAGGAGGTGCACAATAGAGAATTTCAAAGGGGGTGTGATTACACAAAGAAACAGAGGGAGTATTTCTTGCATGCAACATTGCAGAGGCAGGAGCATAGTCCAATCTTTTATGCTGGTCTCTAAGCTTAATTTTGGTAAGGTCTGTTTAATGGTTCTATTCACTCTTTCTACCTGTCCTGAACTCTGGGGTCGATAAGCACAATGTAACTTCCAATTAATCCTCAGGGTCCTGGCTAACCCTTGACTTACCGGGGCCATGAACACCAGTCCATTATCAGACCCTATTACCTTACGCAGGCCGTATCTTGGAAAAATATCTTCTAGGATATTCTTGGCCATCGTTTTTGCTGTTTCTTTCTTTCTTTCTTTCTTTTTTGTGGGGACTGCTTCAATCCATCCTGAAAATGTATCTACAAAGACTAGGAGATATTTAAGTCCATACCTTGCTGGCTTAATTTCAGTAAAATCCACTTCCCAAAATTGTCCTGGTCTGGTTCCTCATAGGCGCTTTCCTGAAGGAAGCTTGTAAGGGTAAGCATTAACCAATTGATGGAACTGACAGACTTTTGTTAACCATTCTGTTATTTCCTTTTCCTGTGAGTCAGTTAGTTTAAAACTCTGTTCTTGATCCTTCAGGAATTCCTGCAGTTTCTTTGAACCAAAGCGAGTGAGTTGATGTACAGTTTCTACTGACATAGTTGGAGCCATGACTATAGGAATTTTTACTGAAGGATTTAGAAATTCCACTTGGGGGCTTTCAGGGTTAAAGGTTATTTTGGCGTGGACCATGGTGAGCAGATCTCTGCCAATCAATGGGGCTGGGCATTCTGGGATTACTAGGAAGGAGTGATGGATTTTTTCCTTTCCCCAGGTCCATGGTACTCTTAGTTGTCTATGCCCAATATTTACTGCCGTTAGCCCCTTGAACTAGAGACCTTTTATTTAATAGAGGGCCAAATGTGGCCTTGAGGGCTGAGTATATTGCCCCTGTATTCACTTCAAAGTTTACTGGGGTCCCCTGCACTTCAAGTTACGCTTAACTCAGCGAGGGGATCGTAGCCCCTACTTTCGTAGTCATCCTCCAGAGTCAGAATGCCTGGCTGGTGTGGCTGTCTATTTCTGGGGCACTCTTTGGCCCAGTGTCCTTTTTCTTTACAGTAATCACATTGATCTGAGGCCAGGGGTGGTCTCTGGCATGGGCCCAGGTATCCCTTCCTGTCTCCCTGTTTCTTAATTTCTGGCCTATTTTTTGTTGTGACCAGGACCTTAGTCAATGCCTTAGTCTGTCTTTGTTTCTTTTATCCTCCCTTTGCTCCCTTCTCTTCCTCAGTTTCTCTCTTATAGTATGCCTTCTCGGCTTCTCTGACTAAATCTCTCAAAGTCATATCTTGTAATCCATCTAAGCGTTGTAACTTTCTTTTAGTATCCAGGGCACCTTGCCCAATAAAGGCCATCATGACAGATGCCTTTTGATCCTCCCCCTGAGAATCGAAAGGAGTATATCTCCTATATGTCTCCATAATTCTCTCTAGAAACATAGAGAGGGAGATTCATCAGGCCCTTAGTAATCTCTGTTACCTTGGCAAAATTAGTTGGTCGCCTAGCAGCCACTTGGAAACCCACTATTAGAGCCCGGTAATAAGGGGACAGTTTCTCCCTACCTTCAAAGATGTTGGGGTCCCAGTTGGGTCGGTTAAAGGGAATGCTGGCTTTGATTAAGTTGGGAAGTTGTGTTGGTCGCCCATCTGGTCTGAGGATACTTTTTTCTAGCTTGCAGGAGGATTCTCTTTTGTTCCTCTGTCATGAAGATAGTCCTTAGGTGTTGTTGGCAGTCATCCCAAGTAGGCTGGTGGGAAAACATCAATGACTCAACCAGACCTATGAGCCGGGTGGGTTCCTCAGAAAATGGGGGATTGTAATTTTTTAAGTTGTATAGGTCTGAAGAGGAGAAAGGCCAGTACTAGTAAGCTTGCATTTTTCTCCCATGGCCATCATCAATCGTTGGCCCATGGGGACGGAAGGGGTGCATCATGGGAGTTCCAGGGTTTCAATCATTTGCCGCCTGTGAGTTCCTTTAGCCGGGCCAGCTTCCTCCAGGGAAGGAGGGGATGTGTGTGCCACGAGGGAGTTATCTGGAGGGTGCTGGGCCGGCTTTGCTTCCTCCAATGGCAGAGAGGCTGAGTCAGCAGAAGTAGAATCACTTAGAGGGTGTTGTGGGTTAGTGGACGATGGCAGGGGATAAGGAGGGGGAAGAGATTCCAGTAGAGTCAAATCTTGTGACTCAGGGAGAACAGAGGGTGGAGGAGGGGGAGGAGCAGAGGGTTTGAGAGATCATGGGGGAAAGAGTAGGAGCGGGGGGCAGGGGCAAGGAAAAGCTTCACCCATGAAGAAGGAGATTTGCAGAGGTCATGCCAAGTTAAAATATATGGCTGTTGATCAGGATGGCTATGTGGCCCCGGCTGAAAGACAATATCTCTGACTTTTTAAATTAGTAGGAAGTAGAAAGATCCTTTTAAGGGCCATCCGACTCCAAACGTGGGTCATTCTGAGGAACAGAGAGTCTGCCAGGTCCAGCGTTTTACTAAATAAGAAAGATTCTGAGCCCTTAAGCGGATTTTGGTCCAGTGATCAAGGGTCAGGGACAGAGACATTGAAGTGCTCTGTCCCATAATGAAAGGTACACTAACAGTAAAAGAAACGACACATGACACAGACAAGACAAGACAATAAAGACATGCAATGGACCTCCAACACTGAGACCAGGAATGAGTAGCTGGCAAAATCCGATGGGCTGGCAATACCGAAACTGAAAATATCACTGAGTTGAGGAGACAATTGTTCCTTGATTTCCCGAGTCCTCTGGGGCGTACCCCAGGGATGCGGCCTGTGTCTCTGTGACACATCTCTCAGTCACTGTGGGAGAGAGCTCAGGCTCTTCATCGCCAGTGATTTTGCCAAGCCCTAAGCTGAAACATGAAACCAGAAAGAGGCCCCTTACTTGCCCCGAGAGGTGCCTGTTGGGGTCTCTCGTCCCCTGCTGCTGGAACTCTGTGGAACCTCAATATGTAAATGTCGTGTGAGTGTCGGAGGAAGAGACCACCAAGAGACTGTCTCATGAAACAGCAAAGGGTTTATTTGGGGTCCAGCATGCTGGGCCTCAGAGCTCACTTGAATAGAGAAGAGAGCCCCAAGCACAGCTTCAGCAGAGCTTATATACTTTCCTTGGAGAGGGAAGGGAGGAAAGTTTACTGATGGGTAAGGGCGAGTGGGTGGTTTGCGTGACACCGAGTGAGGGAGTACATTCTGCAGTTTGGCGTTTGGGAACAGCACACTCTAGGAAAAGATTAACAAATTTTTCACAAGATTGCAACAGAGTTTTGTTAAGCATACAGAAAAACAGGAAGTGATAAGTACCTATTTTATTAACCTTTCACTACAGACTATTTCTTTTTGACTGGATGTTCTCTTCTACTTTCAATAATCCACGGTACAAGGTCCTATGCCATTGTATATCGATGTATCTGAGACATCTGTGCAAAACATAATTCAACAATGCCTATCCCAATCAAGGCCCCAATGCCTTTCTGGGCTTCAAATCTTACTTAGATTTCTATTTTCATACATTCATTTCACCTATATATTCTTATACATATCGCAGGTTCCTTATACCATTATTCATATAGCAGAATGATTTCTAACCCACACCGAACATGTTATTAATCATAACCATACACTGTTCCCTCAATCTAATTTTACAAAAGAGCAGGGAAAGAGTTGTTCATGCAATACAGGAATGTAGGGGATATTAGACCTAATGAGAACCTCAAAGGTCCCTGCAAAAATGATCCCTGGAGAAGATATAGGCAGCTATGAAGGACCTGAGTGAGCAAAAGTCATCTTCCATGGCAAACAACATGGTCAGGATAAAGAGTTATGTCTGAATCAGCTTCTCTTCTTAATGTAGAGAAGATGGACCAAACCAGGACTGTGTGGAGATCTGTTCATGGGTGACTATGGTTGATATATCATTCTAAATTGTGAATGTGTCACAGGAAGTAGGGGCAGCCTCCATATAATGGGACCCTTGAAATCAACAATTTGGATAAATTTGTTGCCAACAAAGTGACCTCATTCAATTCCTGAAGGAAGTGACCTCACCTCACTTGCTGGGTGATGGAACTCTCTGAACTTGGGATCCAGGAAGCCAGGCACCCAGAGCCAGTCCCAGTACCAGTCCCAGTTGTCTCACTTCTTTGGATTTACCAAGGACAGAATCAGTCTTTCTTGGTACTTACAGATGTGAGGAAGGCCAAATGCAAGAAAGCTCTAAAGTGGGGCTTTACCTGAGAAAGCAGGTAGTGGCTCACCAGTGGCTCCTAACAACTTCACAGTGTTGGCCAAGGAGACCAGATCTTAGGACAGGCCATTTCGGGGGAACATTGTATGCCCCACCAATCAGAGGACACTCCAGATAGTCACAGACCTACTAGGGGTAAGAAGGTGCCTTTGTGGGTGTGGTTGTGGGTTTGTGGTTTTGTCTCATGTTCTGAGAATAGGTACTAAAGTCGGTTTGTTTGGTTTGGAGTGGACTGTTACTAGAAAGTTGTTTGACAAGGCGAGTATTTCTATGTCTGTGTATCCCAGTGTGTCTGTGGTTGTAGACATTAGAATAGAGAAAGCATCAATGGATGTCTCCTGTCTATTAGAAAGCTTCCCAGCATTCGTCCTTCCCCATTTAAAATGGACTGTAGCTTACCTTATTGGTTGGCAACCAGTGATAACTTCCTAAGTTTTCCTGTTTTCTTCCTGAATTCTGGCCACTCTCCAGAATAGGCCCATGGTTTTGTGTCCAAGATATATACCACCTCCAAGCTCTGTGACATGGCCATGAACTGGATAGCTGAAGGGAATGACGAGCATCTCAGAAAACTCAGATATCAATGTGACCAGGAAAGTCTCAGTGGAGAAACTCTGCTTTGGGCTTTTTGCTTACCTATTTTTCTTTTGACCTGAATGTCAGGAAGGTCTTTGACTCAGGCTACCCCTTTGTGAAGCCTGAAGAAAAGAGTTTTCAAATAAAAAAGAATGGGCATACCTATGGCTCTTTGCTTAATTTCTTTGAAAGGGATGTGTCTGAATCAGCCCTTTCGCCCTGTGTGAGGCTGTGGCTTAGATTTTCAGCACCTGATGGATCTAAAGAAAGTTCCCATGTGTGCATCGAAAACCAAAATGGCCAAAAGAGCAGTAATTGTGATGAAGTATCTCGCCTTCCTCTGTAAGGTTCTTGACCTCCATCAAGTAAGAATAGGGATGCTTTGCATCAAATGAGTACTTCAAAACCTACAGAGGCTAGGCCATAGGTGCCTGGGTTTTCTCATGACTCCAATTCACATAAAGAATCTAAACCCCACAGGCAGTGGCCTCAAATTGGTAAAGTGGAGCAGTATTAAGGTCAGGCCTATTTGTTCACTCTTAGTTCGCAGGAAGTGTGTCCAGGCCACCCTGACTTTAGGCAAATGAGGGGCAAGGGAGATTATTTTGTACACTGTCTTGGTCTGCGCCCTCATGGAAACCTCCAGCCAGAGTTTATGATGAGTGTCTATGTGGTAGAACATGAGCGCCATGTGGGAGTGTTTTGGTTTTAATTGAGGTCATTTGTGTGGCTGTTGGACGAGATGACTGGGTCCACCTGGGTTTGAACTCTGGTGTAATTCCCCTTAGAGACTGAGTTCTGGAACTGACCTCAGAGAAGTATTGCAATAAATAGTCTTGGGATTTTAGGAGGCCACACATGAGAATCGCCCTTGGAAACTGAGATCTAGGCCCAGGATGGCTTCCAACAGAGCTCAGGGAATCTAAGCCAGGATATCACATGATTTTATTCTTAAAGACTTCGTAGCCATACTTGAGAGTCTAAAGACACATGGAACTCACATTGTACACCTCAATGGGCCTGGCTTCATGTGACCACTTGGCCACCTTTTGGGAAGGCTTGCCTGTGAGTGTTCTCCAGAGCTTTCTTTGAAATGAGCTTCCTCACCATTCAATGGTTCCTGAATTAATTGAAACCCACAGTGACTCCAACTTCATCCTTGAAAAATGGCTACATAAATACCTTGAAATTTTTGAAATTCCCATGACCAGGTGGCACTGGAGAACATTTGGATATCCTTTTGCTGATCATGAGTGTACCAGACAGTGCCTTGATTCACTGGGTTTCGTGAAACTGGTGTAGAACAGAGATGCCAGTAAGTTGGAGCCTGCTGAGTAGTGGACATAGAGCAGTGGACTGAAGGTGTGTGAATAAATATTTTTGGTAGGACCACCTGGATCTGCCATTGGCTTCCAAAAGCCTTGTGACTGACAAGGTGCAGGCAGCAGACCCTTATATGTAAAGGCATGTTGTTATATGCAGAGGTTTCAGGGTAATGTTCAGAGTCAGGTTGCTATAGTCAAGGGGGAAAGTATTGTTGGATAGAAGCCTGGTTCGTACATTCTCTTGGAGACCCTGACCAACTACACGTGACAGAACTCCCTCCAGCATTGTGTCCCAGTTGTACTCGTTGTATTTCATGAAACCAATACCAAACTGCCAGTGCAACTGCAAGAAACACCAGGAAAAATGGAGGATGACCAAATGGCTTCACAGACTACATGGGAAGACACTTAGCTCCCAGTGGCCACAGTTTATCTACAAAAAGAGAATTCAGAACTTCTGCCTCATGTTCATTAGAAAATAAGGAACCATGTCCATCAGGTCACATAGATGCAGACACAGGTTTGATGGTGTCACTCCAAAACCAAGCTAAATCGTGTGAAAATTACATATATTTCATGTGCCCAACCTTAGAGGAAGTTTCTCAAGAAGTCTTTAGGCCAGGAGAGCTCTATGTTTCTGGAGTGTTTACCCTCTCCCTTACTTTTGGAAATTGTTCTACCACCTCCAGTGTTGTGAACTCCTGAACAATTTTTATTCCACATATGTATTTACAGATTTTCTAACTCCTCTCCTCTAATTGTGTCTTACTTGGATTGATGGTTGTGTCAAGGCTTTGTTCTGAATGAGAGTGGGAAGAATTTTGTGTAGCACATCTTTGCATGCACATTAGATTCATTTTCCTATTTTCCATTTGAAATACTGAATCCCTGACACTAACCAATACCCTACTAGACTCTGACTACTAATCCTAATATTATGGAGAAAAAGAAACGTAACTGAATAGAAATGCAAGCATTTCATATGAAGCATGGTGTATACTTGGATTTGCCTTCTGCTTTATCAAGAGGATGTATTATAAATCTAGTCAACTTTTCTTTGTAATATTTCTTCATGAGTTCTTAAAGTTAACACATATGAAAATTCCTGTCTCCCTTTCTCTGAAGCCTATTCAGCACATGTATCTTTTTATGCATATATAGTATCCTACCTGATATCACACGTACATTCCTGTGAGCTCACTGACTTTGGTATATAAAAATTGTGAGAAGACATGACTCCCCCTAAATACTGATGGAACTCAAAATTCAACCTGTGGGTGCGCTTTCTAGTGAAAAATATTAGACATAATTAACATAAATCCATGATCAACAAAATGAATATTTTTGGATATGTGGATGAATTATAATTCATGATGAATTTCGATTGGCATATATATTGCTGCATATCAATGTGTGTGCGTGTGTGTGTGTGTGTGTGTATATATATATATATATATATATATATATATATATATATATATTCTCCAGATTTTCCAAAATATGAAATATGTGTCTTATTATACACTCCTTAAATTAATTCATGTTCCTGTATGTGTATTTATTAACAACATTTCACAAGATTAATCTCAGAAATACTCAACCACCTGAAATACATATTGGTTTTCTAGTACTGAAAACTAATTTCAGTGATAGGTGCTTAGAAATCCTAATATTTCTACAGTAACTGACCCAGTTTAACATCAATGCAAGTAGATTCCAATGGAACATGATGTGTATTTTGATGTTCATTTTTATTCAACATTTGTACATTACAATTTCTTCAGTTTATGGACATCATAAGATATACTTTCTTATCCACAAGTTCACAAATGTATAGGTATTTATAGGCATTTGGTTTACTTTCAATCACTTCCTACTTCAGAACACATGTATTTCTCCATGTTGCTTTACTGGTCTTTTCACTAGACTTATTTCAAAACACATTATTTTCGATTGCATGATCATTTTTGAAACAAAACTCACATGCTCTTCATGATAAACTGTAACCAGAATATTACCATTTGATATATAACTCGTTTGAATGAATGTATATATATATAAGATTTCCTATATATTTTCAGAGGTAAAATCAATCCATTATTTAAACTTGGAACCAGTTATATACTTTATTCACAATATGGTCTATTCATGCATCATCTCTATAATCATCAACACGGGGGTACACCTATTTGTATCCTCAGTACTAATTTATAAGTTTTCAGAATTTTGCTCCCCGTAATGGTGGAAGAAATACTCATGTCACCTGATCTACATATACATTTTATCACAGTAGTATTCTGGACACAAAATGCAAAGGTCACACTTATGATTGTGCCAAATCCTAAATGGAAAGTGAACATGGATTACTAAAAACATGCATGTCCATTTTGCCTAATGCTCTCAAATATCAATCCTATTGGTGAGTACATATTTGTTTCTAAGATAATATATTCAACCTCAACCCTCTTGAAAATATCTAATACTATCACTGACTTTATACTTTGAATGATTTCCAAATGTCCCTATTGATATCTGCTTTCCTACATATTTTCCCCAGTTCATCATTGTGATGGTCTCTTCACATGTGCTGACATTCACATTCACTCTCTAACTGAAACCCTATTGTTAAAGAACTTTTTTTCCAATTCCTAGACTCACTCTTCTTCTTAAACATACTGACTATCTTCCTAATCCTACAGACTATCCCTTTTTGACTCGATGTTCTCTTCTACATTCAATCATCCGAGGTACCCGGTCCTATGCCATTGTGTATCGATTTATCTGAGACCTCGGTGCAGAACATAATTCAAGCTAATTATCTCAATCAAGGGCCCAGTGCCTTCCTAGGCTTCAAATCGTTCCTAGATCTCTGTTCTCATACACATATTTCACGTCTATACTCTTCTAAATATCACAGATTCCCAATACCATTATTCATCCAGCAGAATGATTCCTAACTCAAATCAAACATGCTTTTAACCCTAACCACACACTGTTCACTCTATCTCACTTTACAGAAGAGCAGGGACAGAGTTGGTCTTACAATACAGGAAGCTAGAGGATCTTCCACCAGCTGAGAACCTCAGAAGTCCATGCAGAAATAATCCCTTGAGAAGATGTAGTCAGCTATGAAGGACCTGAGAGAGCAAAAGTCATCTTGCATGGCACACAACCCGGTCAGGATGAAAGGATGTGTCTGAATCAGCCTCTCTCTTCTTAATGTAGTGAAGAAGGACAAAACCAAGCCTGGGTGGAGAGCTGTTCCCAGGTACTTATGGTTTCTATACCATTCTAACTTGTGAAAGTGTCACAGGAAGTAGGCAAAGCCTCGATCTCAGAGAGCATACGAAGCAACTGTTAGGACAAAGTGGTGGCCAAGGCAGTGACCTCATTCAGTTCCTGAAGAAAGTGACCTCACCTACTTCCTTGGTGATGAGACTCTCTGAATTTAAGATCCAGGAAGCCAGGCCCCCATTACCAGTACCAGTCCCAGTCCCAGTGAGCTCACTTGTTTTTATTTACCAAGGAGAGAGTCAGTCTTTCTTGGGACCTACTAATGTGAGCGTGGCCAAATGCCAGGATAGCTCTTAAGAGGGGCCTTTCCTAAGAGGACAGAAAGTGGCTCACCGCTGGCTCCTGACAACTTCACAGAGTTGTCAAAGGAGACCAGATCTATGACAGGAAATGCCATTGTTGAGAAATATGGCCTACCAGTCAGAGGACACTCCGGATAGTCACAGACCTACTTGGGGGAAAAGGTGCCTTGGTGTGTGTGGACGACAGTTTGTGGTTTTGTCTCATGCTCTGAGAATAGGTAAAAAAAAAAAAATGTCGGTTTGTTTGTTTTGGAGTGGAATGTTTCCAATAAGTCTTTGACAAGGCGAGTGTTTCTATGTCTGTGTATCCCCCTGTCTCCATGGTTGTAGACATTAGAAAAAAGAATGCCACAATGGGTGTGTCCTGTCTAGGACAAAGCTTCCCAGCATTCATCTTGCCCAATTTATGAATGGACTGCAGCTTGCCTTATCCATGGGCAAGACCTACTATGATCCTAAATTCCTGTATTCGTCCTGAATTCTGGCCACTCTCCATAATAGTCTCATGGTTTTGTGTCCAAGATATGTATCACCTCAAAGCTCTGTGACATGGCCATGTACTGGATAGCTGAAGGGAATGGCGAGTATCTCAGAAAACTCAGATATCAGTGTGACCAGGGAGTCTCAGTGGAAAAACCCTGCTTTGGGCCTTTTGCTTACCTATTCTTCTGTTGTCCTGAATGTCAGGAAGGTCTTTGCCTAAGGCCAACCCTTTGTGAAGCCTGATGAAAACAGTTTTCAAATGGAAATGAATGAGCATCACCTGTGGCTCTTTGCTTAATTGCTTTGGAAAGGTATGTGACTGAATCAGCCTCCTGGCCCTGTGTGAGGCTGTGGCTTAGATTCTCTGCACCTAATCGATCTAAAGAAAGATCCCATGTGTGCATCCCAAACCAAAATGGCCAAAAGAGCAATCATTGTGGATTAAGTCTCTCACCTTCCTCTGTAAGGTTCCTGAGTTACATCAGTGAGAATAGGGATCCTTTGGGTCAAATGAGTTCTTCAAAGCCCTGCAGATTCTAGCCCATAGATGCTTGGGTTTTCTCATGACTCCAATTCAAATAAAGAATCCAAACCCCACAGTCATTAGGCCTCAGATTGGAGAAGTGGAGCAGTATTAAACACAAGTCTATTTGATCACTCCTGGTTCACAGGAAGGGTGTCCAGACCACCCTGACTTTAGGCAAATTAGGGGCAAGGGAGCTTTTTTTGGACACTGTCTTGGACTGCGCCCCTCATGGAAACTTCCAGGCACAGGTTATGATGAGTGTATATATAGAAGAAGATGAGTGCCATGTGGGAGTGTTTTGGTTTTAATTGTGGTCATTTGTGTGGCAGTTGGAAGAGATGCCTGGGTCAACCTGTGCTTGAACTCTGGTGTGATTCCAATTAGAGACTGAGTTCTGGAACTGACCTCAGAGGAGTATTGCCATAAATTATGTTGGTATTTTAGGAGGCCACGCATGAGATTTGCCCTTGGAAACTGAGATCTACGCCCATTTTGGCTTTCCACAGATCACTGGGAATCTCAGCAAGGATATCACATGATTTTATTCTGAAAGTCTTGGCATGTATAGTTGAGAGTCTTAACACATATGTACCTCACATTGTAGACCTCAATGGCCCTGGCTTCATGTGACCTTTTGGCAACTCTTTGGAAAGCCTTGCCTGTGAGAGTTCTCCAGAGATTTTTTTTTTTTTTTTTAATATTTACTGGTATGTACTTTATTTTTTTATTTTTTTTAATTAATTTTTATTGTAGGTTGTTCAAAACATTACATAGTTTTTGATATATCATAATTCACACTTTGATTCAAGTGGGATATGAACTCCCATTTTTACCCCATATACAGATTGCAGAATCACATCAGTTGCACATTGATTTACATATTGCCATTCTGGAGTCTGTTGTATTCTGCTGCCTTTCCCATCCTCCGCTATCCCCCCTCCCCCCTCCCCTCCCCTCTTCTCTCTCTACCCCCTCTACTGTAATTCATTTCTCCCCCTTATATTTTCCCTCCTTTCCCCTCACTTCCTCTTGTATGTAATTTTGTATACCCCTGAGGGTCTCCTTCCATTTACATGCAATTTCCCTTCTCTCTCCCTTTCCCTCCCACCTCTCATCCCTGTTTAATGTTAATCTTCTTCTCATGCTCTTCTTCCCTACTCTGTTCTTAGTAACTCTCCTTATATCAAAGAAGACATTTGGCATTTGTTTTTAAGGGATTGGCTAGCTTCACTTAGCATAATCTGCTCTAATGCCAACCATTTCCCTCCAAATTCTATGATTTTGTCATTTCTTAATGCAGAGTAATACTCCATTGTGTATAAATGCCACATTTTTTTTATCCATTCGTCTATTGAAGGGCATCTAGGTTGGTTCCACAGTCTTGCTATTGTGAATTGTGCTGCTATGAACATGGATGTAGCAGTGTCCCTATAGTGTGCTCTTTTTAGGTCTTTAGGGAATAGACCGAGTAGTGGAATAGCTGGATCAAATGGTGGTTCCATTCCGAGCTTTCCAAGAAATCTCCATACTGCTTTCCAAATTGGCCACACCAATTTGCAGTCCCACCAGCAATGTACAAGAGTACCCTTTTCTCCACATCCTCGCCAGCACTTGTTGCTGTTTGAGACACAGGCTAGCAGAATGGATCACTAAACAAGACCCAACAATATGCTGCCTTCAGGAGACACATCTGATAGGAAAAGACATACATAGACTGAAGGTGAAAGGTTGGGAAAAATCATATCACTCATATGGACTTCGCAAACAAGCAGGAGTGTCCATACTCATTTCAAATAAAATAGGTTTCAAGCCAAAGTTAATCAAAAGGGATGAAGAGGGACACTACATACTTCTCAAGGGAACCATACACCAACA
This sequence comes from Callospermophilus lateralis, assembly GCF_048772815.1. Taxonomy (NCBI): domain Eukaryota; kingdom Metazoa; phylum Chordata; class Mammalia; order Rodentia; family Sciuridae; genus Callospermophilus; species Callospermophilus lateralis. Next base: position 708,989 of record NW_027513505.1, on the reverse strand, counting down.
AGACATAACAATCATAAATATATATGCCCCAAACAATGGTGCAGCTATGTTCATCAAACAAACTCTTCTCAAGTTCAAGAGTCTAATAGACCACCATACAATAATCATGGGAGACTTCAACACACCTCTCTCACCACTGGACAGATCTTCCAAACAAAAGTTGAATAAGGAAACTATAGAGCTCAATAACACAATTAATAACCTAGACTTAATTGACATATATAGAATATACCACCCAACATCAAGCAGTTACACTTTTTTCTCAGCAGCACATGGATCCTTCTCAAAAATAGATCATATATTATGTCACAGGGCAACTATTAGACAATATAAAGGAGTAGAGATAATACCATGCATATTATCTGATCATAATGGAATGAAATTGAAAATCAACAATAAAAGAAGTAAGGAAAAATCATGCATCACTTGGAGAATGAACAATAGGTTACTGAATGATCAATGGGTTATAGAAGACATCAAGGAGGAAATTAAAAAATTCTTAGAGATAAATGAAAACACAGACACAACATATCGGAATCTATGGGACACATTGAAAGCAGTTCTAAGAGGAAAATTTATTGCTTGGAGTTCATTCCTTAAAAAAAGAAAAAACCAACAAATAAATGATCTAATACTTCAACTCAAAATCCTAGAAAAAGAAGAGCAAAACAACAGCAAAAGAAGTAGAAGACAAGAAATAATTAAAATCAGAGCTGAAATTAATGAAATCGAAACGAAAGAAACAATTGAAAAAATTGACAAAACTAAAAGTTGGTTCTTTGAAAAAATAAATAAAATCGAAAGACCCTTAGCCACGCTAACAAAGAGAAGAAGAGAGAGAACTCAAATTACCAGCATACGGGATGAAAAAGGCAATATCACAACAGACACTTCAGAAATACAGAAGATTATCAGAAATTATTTTGAATCCTTATACTCCAATAAAATAGAAGATAGTGAAGGCATCGATAAATTTCTTAAGTCATATGATTTGCCCAGATTGAGCCAGGAGGATATTGACAACCTAAACAGACCAATATCAATTGAGGAAATAGAAGATACCATCAAAAGACTACCAACTAAGAAAAGCCCAGGACCGGATGGGTATACAGCAGAGTTTTTCAAAACCTTTAAAGAGGAATTAACACCAATACTTTTCAAGCTATTTAAGGAAATAGAAAAAGAGGGAGAGCTTCCAAATTCATTCTATGAGGCCAACATCACCCTGATTCCTAAACCAGACAAAGACACTTCAAAGAAAGAAAACTACGGACCAATATCTCTAATGAACCTAGATGCAAAAATCCTCAATAAACTTCTGGCGAACCGGATACAAAAACATATCAAAAAAATTGTGCACCATGATCAGGTAGGATTTATCCCTGGGATGCAAGGTTGGTTCAATATACGGAAATCAATAAATGTTATTCACCACATCAACAGGCTTAAAAATAAGAACCATATGGTCATCTCGATAGATGCGGAAAAAGCATTCGACAAAGTACAGCATCCCTTTATGTTCAAAACTCTAGAAAAACTAGGGATAACAGGAACATACCTCAACATTGTAAAAGCAATCTATGCTAAGCCTCAGGCTAGCATCATTCTGAATGGAGAAAAACTGAAGGCGTTCCCTCTAAAATCTGGAACAAGACAGGGATGCCCTCTCTCACCACTTCTGTTCAACATAGTTCTCGAATCACTGGCCAGAGCAATTAGACAGACGAAAGAAATTAAAGGCATAAAAATAGGAAAAGAAGAACTCAAATTATCACTATTTGCAGATGACATGATTCTATACCTAGCAGACCCAAAAGGGTCTACAAAGAAACTATTAGAGCTAATAAATGAATTCAGCAAAGTGGCAGGCTATAAAATCAACACGCATAAATTAAAGGCATTCCTGTATATCAGCAACAAATCCTCTGCAATGGAAATGAGGACAACCACCCCATTCACAATATCCTCAAAGAAAATAAAATACTTGGGAATCAACCTAACAAAAGAGGTGAAAGACTTATACAATGAAAACTACAGAACCCTAAAGAGAGAAATAGAAGAAGATCTTAGAAGATGGAAAAATATACCCTGTTCATGGATAGGTAGAAGTAACATCATCAAAATGGCGATATTACCAAAAGTTCTCTATAGGTTTAATGCAATGCCAATCAAAATCCCAACGGCATTTCTTGTAGAAATAGAGAAAGCAATCATGAAATTCATATGGAAAAATAAAAGACCCAGAATAGCAAAAACAATTCTAAGCAGGAAATGTGAATCAGGCGGTATAGCTATACCAGACTTCAAACTATACTACAGAGCAATAGTAACAAAAACAGCATGGTACTGGTACCAAAACAGGCAGGTGGACCAATGGTACAGAATAGAGGACACAGAAACCAATCCACAAAACTACAACTATCTTATATTTGATAAAGGGGCTAAAAACATGAAATGGAAGAAGGATAGCATCTTCAACAAATGGTGTTGGGAAAACTGGAAATCCATATGCAACAAAATGAAACTGAATCCCTTTCTCTCGCCATGCACAAAAGTTAACTCAAAGTGGATCAAGGAACTTGATATCAAATCAGAGACATGGCGTCTGATAGAAGAAAAAGTTGGCTATGATCTACATACTGTGGGATCGGGCTCCAAATTCCTCAATAGGACACCCATAGCACAACAGTTAATAACTAGAATCAACAAATGGGACTTACTAAAACTAAAAAGTTTTTTCTCAGCAAAAGAAACAATAAGAGAGGTGAATAGGGAGCCTACGTCCTGGGAACAAATCTTTACTCCTCACACTTCAGACAGAGCCCTAATATCCAGAATATACAAAGAACTAAAAAAATTAGACAATGAGATAACGAATAACCCAATCAACAAATGGGCCAAGGACCTGAACAGAAATTTCTCAGAGGAGGACATACAATCAATCAACAAGTATATGAAAAAATGCTCACCATCTATAGCAGTCAGAGAAATGCAAATCAAAACCACCCTAAGATACCATCTCTCTCCAGAGATTTTATTGCAATGAGATTCCTCACTATTTACAGGTTCCTGTATAAATTGAAACCCCCAGTGCCTCCAACGTTATCCTTGAAAAATGGCTAGATAAATATCATGAAATTTTTATAATTCCCATGATCAGGTGGCACTGGAGAACCTTTGGATGTCCTGTTGCTGATCATGAGTGTACCAGACCCTGCCTTAATTCACTGGGTTTCATGAAAATGGTGTAGAACATAGATGCCAGAAATTTGGACCCTGTCGAGTAGGGGGCCTAGAGCAGTGGAGTGTAGGTGTGTGAAAAAACATCTGTGGTGGGGCCACGTGGATCTGCCATTGGCTTTCAAATGACTTGTGACTGACATGGTGAACCCAGCAGACCCTTATATGTAAAGGCATCTTGTTATATGGAGAGGGTTCAGGGCAATGTTCAGAATCAGGTTGCTTTGGTCAAGGTGGAAAGCTATGTGGATAGAAGCGTGGTTGGTGCATTCTCCTGCAGACCCTGACCCACCACACGTGAGAGTCCTCCCTCCAGAACTGTGTCCCAGTTGTACTCCTTGTATTTCGTGAAGCCAACACCAAACTCCCAGTGCAGCAGTAAGAAACACCATGAAAAGTGGAGGATGACCAAATGGCTTCACAGTCCACACAGGTAGACACTTAGACACCAGTGGCCACAGTTTCCTAAAAAGAGAAAATTAAGAACTGCTGCCTCATGTTCACTAGAAAATAAGGAAGCATGTCCTCCATGTCACATAGATGCAGACCCAGAATTGGTAGTCTCACTACCAAGGACGCTAAAGCTCCTGACAACAACGTATATTTCAAGGGCCCAACCTCAGGGGCAGTTTATCAAAAAGTAATTAGGCCAGCAGAGCTCCAAGTTTGTGTAGTGTTTACCCTCTCCCTTACTTTTGGAAACTGTTCTACCACCTCCAAGTTTGTGAACTCCTGATCATTTTCCTTTCCACATATGTAATCACAGATTTTCTAACTCTTCTCCACTAATTGTGTCTTAGTTGCTGCGAAGGTAATGTGAAGGCATTGTTCTGGATGAGAGTGGGAAGATTTTTGTGTAGAACATAATTGCATACACATTAGATTCATTTTGCTATTTTCCATTTGAAATACTGAATCCCTGACACTAACCCATACCCTACTAGACTCTGACTACTAATCCTAATATGAGAAAAAGAAACCTAACAGAATACGAATACAGGCCATTCATAGGAAGCATGGTGTATACTTTAATTTGCCTTATGCTTTATCAATGGTATGTGTTATAAATCTAGTCAATTTTTCATTGTAATATTTCTCCATGAGTTTTTAAAGTTAACCCATTTGTAAATTTCTGTCTCCCTTTCTCTGTAGCCTATTCAGCACATGTATTATTTTAGGCATATTTAGAATCCTACCTGGTATCACATGTACATTCTTGTGAGCTCACTGATTTTGGAAGATACAAATTGTGAGAAGAGATCACTCCCCCTAAATACTGATGGAACTGGAATTCAACCTGAGGGTGAATTTCCTAGATGAACAACATAATACATAAATCCATGTTCATTAAAATGAATATATTTGGATATGTGGATGATATATATTTCATGATGAATTTCGATTGTCATATATATTGCTACATTTTAATGTCTTTGAATGTGTGTTTCTATCTATGTATCTATCTATATATCTATTTCTCTCTCTCTCTCTCTCTCTCTCTCTATATATATATATATATATATATATATATATATATATATATACTCTCCAGATTTTTCAAAATATGAAATATATGTGTCTTATTATGCACTTCCTAAATTCACTCATGTTTCTATATGTGGATTTATAATCAACATTTCACAAGATTTTTCTCAGAAATATTCATCCACCTGAAATACATATTTATTTCCTAGTACTGAAAACTAACTTCGGTGAATGGTGCTTACAAATCCTAATATTTCTACAGTAACTGACCCAGTTTAACATGAATGCAAGTAGAACCCTATGGGACATGATGTATATTTGAAGGTCATTTATATTCAACACTTGTACATTACTATTTCTTCAGTTTATGGACATCAAAGGATATATCATTTCATCCACAAGTTCAAAAATTTGTAGGCATTTGGTTCACTTTCAATCACTTCCTGCCTCAGAACACATGTATTCCTCCATGTTTCTTGACTGGTCTTTTAATGAGACTTCGTTCCAAACACATTATTTTCAATTTCCATAATCATTTTTGAAGCAAAACTCACACACTCTTCGTGATAAACCATAATGCTAATATCAAAATTAGATGTATAACTGGTTGGAAGGAATGTACATATATCAATATAAGATTTTCTATATATTTTCAGATATCAATTCAATCCATTATTTAATGTTGGAACCAGCTATGTTATTTATTTACAGTATTTTCCATTATGGCATCTTATCCATATTCATAGACACAGGGTACACCTTTTGTATCCCCAATACTAAAGTATAAGTCTTTAAATTATTGCTTCAGAAACATTGGAAGAAATACTCTACTCACCTGATATACATATACATTTCATCTCAGTGATATTCCTGACACAAAATTCAAGGGTCACACTTATGATTGTTCCAAAGCCTAAATTGAATGTGACCATGTATTACTAAAAACATTCATGTCCTGGTTCTCTAATGCTCTCAAATATCATTCCTATTGGTGACTACATATTTGTTTCTTCCTAAGATTATATATTAAACCTCAACCCTGTTAAAAATGTCTTTTCCTGTCACACACTTTGTACTTTGCCTGATTTCCTAATGTCTCTATTGATACCTGCTTTCCTACACCTTTTTTCCAGTTCATCATTGTGAATGACTCTTCAGATTTGCTGACATTTACATTCAATCTCTAATAAAACCCCTTTGCTAAAGAACTTTTTGTCCAACTCCTAGACTCAATAAAATGGGTTGCTCAAAGCCCTGCAAAAGGTAGCCCATAGGTGCTTGTGTTTTCTCATGACTCCAATTCACATAAAGAATCTAAACCCCACAGTCAGTAGGCCTCAAATTGGAGAAGCGGAGCAGTATTAATGGCAGGCCTATTGATCACTCCTGGTTAACAGGAAGGGTGTCCAGGCCACCTTGACTTTGGGCAAATGAGGGGCAAGGGAGCTTGTTCTGGACACTGTTTGGGCTGTGCCCATCATGGAAAGCTCCAGCTAGAGGTTATAATGAGTGTCTATATGGAAGCAGATGAGGGCCATGTGGGAGTGTTTTGGTTTTAATTGTGGTCATTTGTGTTGTGGTTGGAAGAGATGACTGGGTCCACCTGGGGTTGAACTCTGGTGTGATTCCCCTAAGATACTGAGTTTTGGAAATGACCTCAGAGAAGTATTTCCATTAATTGTGTTGGGATATTAGGAGGCTACACATGAGCGTCGCCCACGCATGAAAGTAGGCCTCAAATTGGAGAAGCATAGCTTTTTGTCCAAATCCTTTACTCATTCTTCTTTCTAATCCTACAGTCTATATTCCTAATCCTACTGACTATACCTGTTTGACTGGATGTTCTCTTTGACATTCAATCATCCAAGGTACAAGGTCCTGTACCATTGTATATCGATTTATCTGAGACAACTCTGCAGAACATAATTCAAATCTAAGTATCACAATCAAAGGCCCAGTGTTCTTCTGGGCTTCAAATCTTACCTAGGCTTCTGTTTGCATACTTATATTTCACCTATATATCCACGTTAAGTAAAATGAATATTTTTGGTCCTGTGGATGATATATATTTCATGATGAATTTTCTACTCACCTAATATACATATACATTTCATCTCAGTAATATTCCTGACACAAAATGCAAGGGTCACACTTATGATTGTACCAAAGCCCAAATTGAATGTGACCATGTATTACTAACAACATCCATGACCTGGTTCCCTAATGCTCTCAAATATCATTCTTAATGGTATAATAAGACTACATATTTGTTTCTTCCTAAGATTATATATTCAACCTCAACCCTGTTAAAAATGTATTTTCTTATCACACACGTTGTAATGTACCTGATTTCCTAATGTCTCTATTGATATCTGCTTTCCTACACCTTTTCTCCAGTTAATAATTGCGAATGACTCTTCACATGTGCTGACATTGACATTCACTCTCTAACTGAATCCCCATAGCTAAAAAACTTTTGGTCCAAATGCTTTACTCCCTATTCTTTTGAAACCTATGAACTATCTTCCTAATCCTACCGACTATCCCTGTTTGAGTGGATGTTCTCTTCTACATTCAATGATCCAAGGTACAAGGTCCTAGGATATTGATTATCTATTTATCTGAAACATCTGTGCAGAACGAAATTCAAAGCTAAGTATACCAATTGAGTGCCCAATGACCTTCTGGGCTTCCAATCGTTCCTAGATTTCTGTTTTCATATTTATGTTTCACCTCGATAGTCTTATAAATATCACAGGTTCCGAATACCATTATTCATCCAGCAGAATGATTCCTAACCCATATCGAACATGTTATTAACCCTAACCATACACTGTTCCCTCAATCTAACTTTACATAAGAGCAGGGAAAGAGTTGGTCTTACAATACAGGAATGTAGGGGATCTTCCACCTGCTGAGAACCTATAACGTCCATGCAGAAATGATCTCTGTACAAGATGTTGGCAGCTATGAAGGACCAGAGAGAGTAAGAGTCTGGTCAGGATGAAGGGTTGTGTCTGAATCAGTCTCTCTCTTCTTAATATAGAGAAGATGGACCAAAGAAGGCCTGTGTGGAGAGCTGTTCCCGAGTGCCTATGGTTGATATAGCATTCTAACTTGTGAAAGTGTCACAGGAAGTAGGGGCAGCCTCAATCTCATGGGACCCTTGGAAGCAAGTGTTAGGACAATGTGGTTGCCAAGGCAGTGACCTCATTCAGTTTCTGATGGAAGTGACCTCACATCACTTCCTTGATGATGGAACTCTCTGAACATGGGATCCAGGAAGCCAGGCACCCAGAGCCAGTCCCAGTTTCAATCCCAGTGGTCTCACTTGTTTGGATTCATCAAGAACAGAGTTAGTCTTTCTTGGTACCTACTGATGTGAGGATGGCCAAATTCCAGGAAAGCTCTGAAGAGCGGCCATTCCTGAGAAACCAGGTAGTGGCTCGCCACTGGCTCCTGTCAACTTCATAGAGTTGCACAAGGAGAACAGATCTGAGACAGGACAGGCCATTTCGGAGGAACATAGTATGGCCCATCAGTCAGAGGACCTCCGGATAGTCACAGACCTTCTTGGGGGAAGGATTTGCCTTTGTGGGTGTGTGTGTGTGGGTTTGTGTTTTTTTGTCTCATGCTCTGAGAATATGTAAGAAAGGTGATTTGTTTGGTTTGGAGTGAACTGATTCTAGTAAGTCGTCTGACAAGGCGAGTGTTTCTGGGTCTGTGTATTCCACTGTGTCCGTGGTTGTAGACATTAGAAAAGAGAATGCTTCAATGGATGTGTCCTGTCTAGTAGAAAGCTTCCCAGCATTCATACTTCCCAATTTATGAATGAACTGTGGCTTTCCTTATCCATGGGCAATCCTGATATCTTCCTAAGTTCCTGTTTTCTTTCTGAATTCTGGCCACTCTCCCGAATAGGCTCATGTTTTTGTGTCGAAGATATGTACCACCTCCAAGCTCTGTGACATGGCCATGTACTGGATAGCTGAAGGGAATTGCGAGCATCTCAGAAAACTGAGATATCAGTGTGATCAGGAAAGTCTCAGTGGAGAAACACTGCTTTGGGCTGTTTTCTTACCTATTGTTCTGTTGCCCTGAATGTCAGGAAGGCCTTTGCCTCAGGCCCCAATTTGGGAAGCCTGAAGAAAACAGTTTTCAAATGGAAACTAATGGGAATCACCTGTGGCTCTGTGCTTAATTGCTTTGGAATGGGATGTATTTGAATCAGGCTCTAGGTCCTGTGTGAGGCTGTGGCTTAGATTCTCAGCACATGATGGATGTAAAAAAAGATCCCATGTGTGAATCCAAAACTAAATTAGCCAAAAGAGCAGTCATTGTGGAAGAAGTCTCTCGCCTACCTCTGTAAGGTTCCTGACCTCAATCAAGGGTGAATAGGAACCTTTGGTTCAAAAGAGTTCTTCAAAGCCTTGCAGAGGCTAGCCCATAGGTGCTTGGGTTTTCTGCAAAATCCAAATCACATAAAGAATTTATAACTGACTTTCAGTAGGACTCAAACTGGAGAAGCAGAGCAGTATTTACAGCAGGCCTATTTTATCACTCCTGCTTCCCCGGACGAGTTTCCAGGCCACCCAGACTTTAGGCAAATGAGGGGCAAGGGAGTGTATTTTGGACACTGTCTTGGGCTGCGCCCCTCATGGAAACCTCCAGCCAGAGGTAATAATGAGTGTCTATATGGAAGAAGATGAGGGCCATGTGGGAGTGTTTGGGTTTTAATTGTGGTCATTTGTGTGGCGGTTGGAAGAGATGACTTGGTCCACCTGGGCTTGAACTCTGGGGTCATTTCCCTTAGAGAATGAGTTCTTGAACTGACCTCAGAGAAGTATTGCCAAGAATTGTCTTGGGATTTTAGGAGGCTTCGCAAGAGAGTGGCCCTTGGACACTGAGATATAGACACAGGGTGGCTTTTCACACAGCACTGGGAATCTGAGCCAGGATATCACATGATTTTATTGTGAAAGACTTGGCAGCCATAGATGAGAGTCAAATCACACATGGACGGCAAATTGTAGACATCAATGGGCCTGAATTCATGTGATCTTTTGGCCACTATTTGGGAAGACTTGCCTGTGAGAGTTCTCCAGAGATTTCATTGAAATGAGCTTCCTCACCATTTAATGGTTCCAGAATGAATTGAAACACACAGTGCCTCCAACTTCATCCTTGAAAAATGGCTAGATAAATACCATGAAATTTTTTAAATTCCCATCACCAGGTGGCACTGGAGAAACTTTGGATGTCCTGTTTCTGATCATGAGTATATAATACAGTGCCTTGATTGACTGGTTTTCATGAAAATGGTTCAGAACAAAGATGTCAGAAAGTTGAAGACTGCTGAGGAGTGGGCCCAGAGCTGTGGTGGGAAGGTGTGTGATAAAACATCTGTGGTGGGGCCATATGGATCTCCCATTGGCGTCCAAATTGCTTGTGACTGACGTGGTGCAGCCAGCAGACCCTTATATGTAAAGGCATCTTGTTATATGGAGAGGTTTCAGGGCAATGTTTAGAATCAAGGTGCTATGGTCAAGGGGGCAAGCTATGTGGGATAGAAGCCTCGTTGGTGCATTCTCCTGCAGACCCTGACCTACCACACATGGCAGAACTCCCTCAAGCACCGGGTAACAGTTGAATTCTATGTATTTCATGAAGCAATACCAAAATCCCAGTGCAGCAGCAAGAAACACCACGAAAAGTGGAGGATGACCAAATGACTTCACAGTCCACATGTGGATACACTTAGCCCCCCGTTTCCACAGTTTACCTACAAAGAGAGAATTCAGCACTGCTGCCTCATATTCAGTGGAAAATAATAAACCATGTCCTCCAGGTCAGATAGATTCAGACCCAGCTTTGATGGTCTCATTACAACGGAAGCTAAAGCTCCAGACAATAATATATATTTCAAGTGCCCAACCTACGAGGCAGTTTCTCAAGAAGTCTTTAGGCCAGCAGAGCTCCATGTTTGTGGAGTGTTTACTCTGTCCCTTACTTTTGGAATCTCCTCTACCACCTCCAAGTTTGTGAACTCCTGAGCATATTCCATCCCAGTTATTTATTCACAGATTTTCTAACTCTACTCCTCTAATTGTGTCTTTCTCTGGGTGATGGTAATGTCAAGGCATTGTTCTGGATGAGAGTGGAAAGATTTTTGTGTACCACATATTTACATACACATTGTATTCATTTTCCAATTTTCCATTCGAAATACTGAATACCTGACACTAACACCTACCTTGGTACACTCTGACAACTAATCCTAACAAGATGGAGAAAAATAACCCAAAAAGAAAAAAATACAAGCAGTTCAGAACTGGAGGCATGGTGTATAGTTGGAATTGTCTTTTGCATTATATAGGATAGGAGATATAAATGTAGTCAATTGTTTGTTGAAATAGTTCTCCATGTGTTTTAAAGTTAACAAATATGTGAATTCCTGTCTCCCTTTCTCTGTAGCCTATTCAGCACATGTATTTTTACATGCAATTATAGAATCTTACCTTATACCACACGTACATTCTTGTGACGTGGCTGACTTGGCAGATACAAATTTTAAGAGATCACTCTTCCTAAATGCTATTGGAACTGAAAATTCAACCTATGAGTGAGCTTCCTTGTTGAATAACATTATACATAAATCCAGGTTCAAGAAAATAAGTATTTTTGGATCTCTGGATGATATACATTTCATGGTGAATTTCAATTGGTATATATTATGTTATTTTTAATGTCTGTGTATGTTTCTTTGTGTGTGTGTGTGTGTGTGTGTGTGTGTGTGTATATATATATATATATATATATATATATATATATACTCTCCAGATATTTTAAAATATGAAATATGTGTCTTATTATACACTCCCTTAACTCATTCATATTCAAGTATGTGGATTTATAATCAAATTTTCTCAAGACTTTTCTCAAAATATTCATTCTCCTTAAATACATATTTGTTTCCTAGTACTGAAAATTAACTTTAGTGAATGGTGCATAAAAATCCTAATATTTCTACAGTAACTGACCCAGTTTAACATCAATGCAAGTACATTCCTATGGGACATGATGTGTATTTTGATGTTCATTTTTATTCAAGACTGCTACATTACTGTTTCTTCAGTTTATGCACATCATAGGATATATTTTCATCCACAAGTTCGCAAATTTATAGGCATTAGTTTCACTTTCAATCACTTTCTTCGTCAGAACATATGTATTCCTCCATGTTTCTTGACTGGTCTTTTGATGAGACTTCTTTTTAAACACACTATTTTCAATTTCCATGATCACTTTTGAAGCAAAACTCACATATTTTTCATGATAAACTATAATCCTAATATTACCTTTAGATGTATTGCTGGTTGGAATGAATGATGTTATATCAATATAAGATTTCTTATAAGATTTCAGATATCAATTCAATCTGTTATTTAAAGTGGGACCAGTTATATTATTTATTCAAAATGTGGTCTATTCATGCATTATCTCTATATTCATACACACAGGGTACACCTCTTTGTACACCCAATACTAATTTATAGGACTTCAAAACATTGCTCCCAGAATTGCTGGAAGAAATATTCATGTCACCTGATCTACATATACATTCTATGACTGTAATATTCTGGACAAAAAATGCAAAGGTCACACTTGTGATTTTACCAAAGCCTAAAGGGAAAGTGAACATGGATTACTAAAAGCATCCAAGGCCAGGTTGTCTAATGCTCTCAAATGTCAATCCTACTGGTGACTGCATATTTGTTTCTTCTTAAGATTATATATTCAAACTCAACCCTGTTCAAAATGTCTAATCCTATCACTCACTTTATACTTTGCCTGATTTTGTAATATCTCTATTATTAACTGCTTTCCCACATATTTTTCAAAGTTCATCATTGTGACTGAATCTTCATATGTGCTGACATTTACATTCACTCTCTAACTGAAACCCTATTTTTAAAGAAGTTTCGGTCCAAATTCTAAACTCACTCTACTTCCTAACCTACCGACTATCTTTGTAATCCTACCAACTATCCCTTTTTGACTGGATGTTATCTTCCTCATTCAATCATCCAATTTACAAGGTCCTATGCCATTGTATATGGATTAATCTGAGACATCTGTGCAGAACGTAATTCAACACTATGTATCCCAATCAAGGGCCCAATGCGCTTCTGGGCTTCAAATTCTAGATTTCTGTTTTCATACATATATTTCACCTATATAATCTTATAAATATCGCAGGTTCCCAATACCATTATTCATCCAGCAGAATGAGTCATAACACAAATCGAACATGTTATTAACCCTAACCATACACTCTTCCCTCAATCTAACTTTACAGAAGAGCAGGGACAGAGTTGGTCTTACAATACAGGAATGTAGGGGATCTTCCACTTGCTGAGAATCTTAAAGGTCCATGCAGAAATGATCCCTGGAGAAAATGTAGGCCGCAATGAAGGACCTGAAAGATTAAAAGTAATCTTCCATGGCAAACAACCTGGTCAGGATGAAGGGTTGTGTCAGAATCAGCCTCTCTCTTCTTAATGTAGAGAAGATGGACCAAACCAGGCCTTTGTGGAGAGCTGTTCCCGGGTGCCTATGGGTGATATACAATTCTAACTTGTGAAAGTGTCACGGGAAATAGGGGCAGCATCCATCTCATGGGACCCTTGGAAGCAACTGTGAGGACAAAGTGGTTTCCAAGGCAGTGACCTCATTCAGTTCCTGAAGGAAGTGACCTCAACTAACTTCCTTGGTGATGGAACTCTCTGAACTTGGGATACAGGAAGCCAGGCACCCAGAGCCAGTCCAAGTCCAACTCCCAGTGGTCAAACTTGTTTGGAATTTCCAAGGACAGAGACAGTCTTTCTTGGTACCTACTGATGTGAGGATGGCCAAATGCCAAGAAGGTCTGAAGAGGGGCTTTTTCTGAGAAAGAAGGTAGTGGCTCACCACTGGCTCCTGACAGCTTCATAGAGTTGGACACAGAGACCAGATCTGAGACAGGACAGCCCATTATGGGGGAATATATTAAGGCCCACCAGTCAAAGGACACTCCGTATTTTCACAGACCTACTTGGGGGTCTGTGTGGGTGTGGGTGTGGGTTTTTGGTTTGTCTCATGTTCTGAGTATAGGTAGGAAAGTTGTTTGGTTTGGTTTGGTGTGAATTGTTTCTAGTAAGTCTTTTGACAAGGCGAGTGTTTCTATGTCTGTGTACCCCACTGTGTCCATGGTTGTAGACATTAGACAAGAGAGCGCATCAATACATATGTCCTGTCTAGTAGAAATCTTTCCAGGATTTATCCTGCCCTATTTATGAATGATCTGCGGCTTACCTTATGGATGGGCCACTCCTAATATCTACATAAGTTGCTGTTTTCTTTCTGAATTCTGGACAATCTCCAGAATAGGCTCATGGTTTTGTGTCCAAGATATGTACCACCTCCAAGCTCTGTGACACGGCTATGTACTGGATAGCTGAAGGGAATGGTGAGCATCTCAGAAAACTCAGATATCAGTGTGACCAGGAAAGTCTCAGTAGAGAAACTCTGCTTTGGGCCTTTTGCTTACCTATTGTACTGTTGCCCTGAATGTCAGGAAGGTCTTTGCTTCAGGCACCCCTTTGAAAAGACTGAAGAGTTTTCAAATGGAAATGTATGGGCATCAGCTGTGGCTCTTTGCTTAATTGCTTTAGAAAGGGATGTGTCTGAATCAGCTTCTTGGCCCTGTGTGAGGTTGTGGCTTAGATTCTCAGCACCTGATGGATCTAAAAAAATCCCATATGTGCATCTAAAACCAAAATAGCGAAAAGAGCAGTCATTGTGGATTAAGTCTCTTGCCTTGCTCTGTAAGGTTCCTGACCTCCATCTTTGAGGATAGGGATCTTTTGGGTCAAATGAGTTCTTCAAATCACTGCAGAGGTTAGGCCATAGGTTCTTGGGTTTTCTCATGACTCCAATTAACAAAAAGAATGTAAACCCCTCAGTCATTAGGCCACAAAATGGAGAATCAGAGCCATATTAACGCCAGGCCTCTTTGATCACACCTGGTTCACATGTAGAGTGTACCTGCCACACTGACTTTAGGCAAATGGGGGCAAAGGACCTTATTTTGGATACTGTCTTTGTCTGTGGCCCTCATGGAAACCTACAGCCTGAGGTTATGATGAGTGTCTATATGGAAGAAGATGAGGGCCATGTGGAAGTGTTTTGGTTTTTATTGTGGTCATTTTTGTGGCCGTTGGAAGAGATGACTGGGTCCACCTGGGCTTGAACACTGCTGTGATTCCCCTTAGAGACTGAGTTCTGGAACTAACCTCAAAGAAGTATTGCCATGTATTGTGTTGGGATTTTAGGAGGCCAGGCATGAGAGTCGCCCTTGGAAACTCAGATCTAGGCCCAGGGTAGCTTTTCACAGATCACTGGGAATCTCAGGAAGGATAGCAAACGATTTTATTCTTAAAGAATTGGCAGCCATAGTTGCAAGTCAAAACACACATGGACCACACATTGTAGACCTCAAATGCCTGGCTTAATGTGACCTTTTAGCCTGTCTTTGGGAAGCCTTGCCTGTTAGAATTCTCCTGAGCTTTCATTGAAATGAGCTTCCTCTCCATTTAATGGTTCCTGAATGAATTGAATCCCACAGTGCCTCAAACTTCATCCTTGAAAAATGGATAGATAAATACCATTGAATTTTTGAAATTCCCATGACCAGGTGTCACTGGAGAACCTTCGGATGTCCTATAGATAATCATGAGTGAACCAGACAGTGCCTTGATTGACTGGGTTTCATGAAAATGGTGTAGAACAGAGATGCCAGTAATTTGGAGCCTGCTGAGTAGTCAGCCTAGAACAGTGGTGTGCAGGTGTTTGTTAAAACATCTGTGGTATGGTGATGTGGATCTGCATTGGCTTCCAAATGGCTTGTGACTGACATGGTGCAGCCCCCATACCCTTGGATGTAAAGGCATCTTGTTATATGGAGAGGTTTCAGGGCAATGTTTAGAATCAGACTGCTATAGTCAAGGGGGAAATCTATGTGAAATAGAAGCCTGGTTGGTGCACTCTCCTGCAGATCCTTAACCACCACACGTGACAGAACTCCCTCCAGCACTCTGTTCCAGTTGACCTCCTCATATTTCGTGAAGCAAATACCAAACTCCCAGTGCAGCTGCAAGAAACACCACAAAAATTAGAGAAAGACCAAATGGCTTCACAGTCCACACTGGGAGACAATTAGCCCCCAAATGGCAACAGTTTACCTACAAAGAGAGAATTCAGCCCTGCTGCCTCATGTTCATTGGAAAAAAAGAAACCATGTGCTCTAGGTCACATAGATGCAAACACAGCTTTGATGGTCTCACTACAAAGGAAGCAAAAGCTCCTAACAACAACATATTTTTCAAGTGCCCAAAGTGCCCAACCTCAGAGGCAGTTTCTCAAGAAGTGTTTAGGCTAACAAAGCTCCATGTTTGTGGAGTTTTCACCATGTACCTTACTTTTGGAAACACCTCTACCATCTCCAAGGTTGTTAACACCTGAGCATTTTCCATTCCAGATGTGTATTCAGAGATTTTCTAACTCTTCTCCTGTTATTGTGTCTTACTTGGGGTGAAGGTAATGTCAAGGCATTGTTCTGAATGAGAGTGGGAAGACTTTTGGGTAGCACATATTTGCATACACATTGGATTCATTTTCCAATTTTCCATTCGAAATACTGAATCCCTGACTGTCAGAGGTAGAAGGAATTCTCCTTCAAAGAATAGCCAGACACTTACAAGAAACAGCCACCAGGAGACATCCTGTCTGTGAGACATCCTGTAGCCATCTGTCTCCCTGAGACATCCTGCGGCCATCTGTCTTCCTGAAACTTTCTGAGGTTATCTCACCTTGTGAAGACATCTAGAAATAAGAGAGATTTCCCACATCCAGCATATAAATACCCCTGTGTTAACAATAAAAATTTGCAGCTTGATCAGAACTCCTGTCTTGCTGTCATCTCTCGTGTCTCTTGTCCCTTCATTCCTCCCTATCTAGGTTCGCTGCCCACGTTGATGTGTCCTGCCGGCCGGGACATCTGGCGCCCAACGACTGGGTCTCGAGCCTTTGACTGAGGGGGACCCCGACCTCCTGGAAGACTTTGTCATGCGGAGCTCGCGATCACAGCAGAAGACACCACCGAGAAACAGATCCAGGAGGAGGGTGGGGATGACGCACGGTGAGTGACCCACCATGGGACAAGCAGTTTCGTCACATGATTTGTTTTTGTCAGCCCTCAAGGAGTCCTTCAAGACCTGGGGGCGCGTGTTAAGAAAAAAGACTTAAATTTTTTCTTTTCACACAAAGGGGAACTGTGTCCATGGTTTCCCCTTGAAAGGATCATTGATGATAAAAGATGGCTTAGAGTAGGAGACTGTATAAAAGATTATTATGAATCCTTTGCCCAGAAAATGTGCCTGTTCCCACCTTTTCTTACTGGAACTTAATTAATGAAATTCTTAAAAGTTCACCCTTTGACAATGGTACCTTAAAACTTGTCAGGATTGGGGAAGAGACTATGCAACTACCTCTCATTCCCCCTCGGCATGCCCCTCAGTTAGTATAGACATAGACCCTTCTCAGGCTCCCCAGGACCGTGGGACCCTTCCTGATCCCCCTAAAAATACCACCCTAATGAATAAGGCTCCAATAATTACCAACTGCCTTTATCCAGTTTTAAATCCCGGAGACACATTGACCCCTGTGGAGGAGGCTACCTGGGAGAAGGAAGCAGCTCGCTACAATTCAGAAGACCCTCCACCTCTCAGGACCCTGCCACAGCCTATAGGACTAACACATCCACCTCCCTCCTATTTCCCTACTGCCTTTTGTGCTCTGACCCTTCAGGGTAAAAATGCCCCCCCCCGATATTTTTTCCCACTTCCCTTGCCTAACCTGGCTCCCTTGAAAGCATCCTTACAATATAGAAGGGAACAGATCCAACCTTTAAAAGAATTAAGATCGCTTCAATCTGAGCTATGTTCATTAGCCTTAGGTACGGAGTCAGTGCAACTGTCCCACAGCGGTCTAATACAAAGGTGAAGCCACTCCATCGGCCTGTGCTCGCATTCCCAGTCACCACCAGTCAGATAGATAAGCCTGCCCAGGCTGAGGTCAAAGACTTAGATGAGTATCAAGAGGAGGAAGCGAGGAAGTGAATCAAGGAGATCAATACTCAGAGGATGAGAAGTTCACCCCTAGGCAGGAAGGAACCCAGAGTCTACAAAAAATTAAGCCTGCATTTTCTTGAAAAACTTAAAAAGGCTTGTGCTCACTATGGCCCCACTGCGTGCTACATGTTGCCTTTATTAGAAATCCACAGCACACAATGGCTTACTCCCAATTATTGGAAATTTTTAGACCAAGCTACCCTCAGTGCCAGAGACTTCCTGTTATGGAATGCAGATTTCAAAGAGCACTGTCGGGAAACTGCTCAAAAAATATTAACTAAGGCCTCCTCTAAATCCGGGACTTATGTTAAGCTAGTGGGCAATGAGCCTTTTTACACTAAAACTAAACAGGCACATTTCCCTGCTGGACTTTTGACGCAGATTCAGATGGCTTCCTTATATGCTTGGAGACACCTCCCTCAAAAGGCCTTGGCTACCACTTCCCTAGCAAAAATTTGACAAGGGCCCGGAGAGCCTTATAGCTACTTTGTTCCCTGGCTTAACCTAGCTGCAGAATGCTTGCTTGGACCAAGCCAAAGCGAAAGCACCTTTGTAAAACATCTTGCCTTTGAAAACTTCAACCCGGCATGTCAGGATGTTTTTTGACCACATAAGGATAAAGGGAAACTTTCTGACTTTATTAGACTCTGTGCAGGGGTGGGTGCAGCCCATGCCATGGATCTTGTCCTAGGTGCCGCTTTTACCAAGAACTTTCACAATCCTGGCTCAAATACTTGCTTTACTTGTAAACAACCTGGCCATTTTGCACGCAAGTGTCTGACAGGCAAACAAAGCCTAGGAATAGTGTCTCCTCAAACTGGGGCTAAACCGCCCCAAGCTACCCTTTGCCCTAGATGTGGTAAAGGTCATCACTGGGGCAGTGACTGTAGATCTAAGACAAATGCCCTCAGACAGCCTATTTCTTTCCTCTTCTTGGGAAACTCCCTGCGGGGCCAGCCCCTGGCCATGACATCTCCCAGGACAAACCCAGGGGCAATAAAATTTGTTCCCTCCCAAACTCCCAACCTACCTCAAAATCCTTCTCCAAAATTGCCTCCCTCAAACTAGCCACCCCTGGCAGTGCAGGATTGGACTTCTGTGCCACCACCGATACTATATTAGACTCAATGCAAGGGCCCCAGATAATACCCACTGGAATTATGGGTCCCCCTCCATCTCATATGTGTGCCTTTATTCTTGGAAGAGCCTCTACTAACTTACAAGGTGTTCATTTTTTCCCTAGCATTAATGATTATGATTTCACTGGAGAAATAAAAATACTGGCCACAGCTATTAATGGAGTTGTGGCCATCGCAGCAGGAACAAGAATTGCAAATTAATACTCCTTCCCTTTTATCCAGCAGGCACTTCCACCGCCCAAACCTACCGAGGGGGACTGAATCCTTGGGCTCCTCTGATGTATATTGGGTTCAACCCATTTCTCACAATAGACCCACCATATCCTTACTTATTGAAGGAAAAGAATTCCAAGGAATTCTAGGTACTGGAGCTGTTGCCACAATTATTTCTCCAAAATACTGGCCATCAGCTTGGCCCCTCACCCAATCCTTGACTGACCTTAAAGGGATAGGACAGTCAAAAAATCCTCTGGTCAGCTCTAGGGATCTTCGCTGGACTGATAAAGAGGGTAATAAAGGAATGGTGACTACTTTTGTTGTTCCTGACCTCCCTGTTAACCTATGGGGCCGAGATATTTTGAGTCAAATGGAAGTTATTCTGGCCAGTCCCAATTCCATAGTGACTCATCAAATGCTTCATATCAATTCTGTCCATGGTACAGGCCTTGGGAGACTGAGACAAGGACTGGTTGAGCCTATACAACCCATACAAAAAACAAATACATAGGGACTTGGGTATTCGGATTTTTAGTGTCGGTCCCTGACTCTCCTGTACCCCATGGAGATAAACTTATTTGGGAGACTCAGACTCTTGTGTGGGTGGATCAGTGGCCCCTTACCCAAGAAAATTTGGAGGCTGCCTCCATGTTAGTGCAGGAAGAGCTGGCAGCCGGCCATGTAGAGCCCTCAACCTCACCATCGAATACTCCTATTTTTGTTATCAAGTAAAAATTAGGCAAGTGGTGCCTTTTACAATATTTGTGTGCCATTAATAAAGTTATGCACCCGATGGGAGCACTACAGCCAGGCATTCACACACCAGTGGCTATTTCCAAAAACTATTGTAAAATGGTTATTGACTTAAAAGATTGTTTTTTTTACCATTCCTTTACATCCTGAGGATAGACCCTATTTTGCCTTTAGTCTCCCTTGCATTAATTTTCAGGGCCCTATGCAGAGATTTCAGTGGAAGGTTCTTCCCCAAGGTATGGCCAACAGCCCTAGTCTTTGCCAAAAATACGTTGCTCAAGCAGTACACCTTGTGAGAGAGTGATGGCCACAAATTTATATTTTACATTATATGGATGATTTGTTAATTGCTGCAACTAATACACATGACCATAATAATTGTTACTTGGACCTTTACAAAATCCTCACTAGCTTGGGACTAGAGATAGCTCCTGATAAGGTTCAAACACAGAACCGTTATAGCTATTTGGGCCTTAAACTTCAAGATAATCAGATCCAAATTCCTAAGATACAACTACGGTTGGACCATCTTCACATCCTTAATGATTTTCAAAAATTACTGGGGGATATTCAATGGCTATGAATATATTTAAAATTACCCACTTGTGTACATTTGCCCCTTAATGATATTTTGAGAGGTGATTCCCACCCCTCCTCCCCTCAAAAGCTTACTCCTGAGGCATGGCAGGCATTAAATCAAGTCACAGAAGCCATTGCCCAAAAGTTTGTTACACAAAATTCTTATAACCTTCCTCTGGTTCTGGTTATTTTACACACTCCTCATACACCCACAGGAATATTTCGGCAGTGAAATACACATTTTAAAAATAAAGGCTACTCCTTGCTTTGTGTCCATTTACCCACCACATCCTCCAAGGTTATTACTGTTTATCTTGCTCAGGTAGCTTCTATTATTTTTAAAGGTCGTTTGCTAACTCGACAACATTTTGTCAAAGACCCTGATAATATTTTAATTTCATTTACTAAGGACCAAAACCAATATTTACTACAGACAGAGGATGTATGGGGTATTGTCCTATCAGGCTTTTTGGGAACAATTGATAATCACCTCCCCAAAGACCCCCTTTTACATTTTGTCCAGTTACATCCATTTATTTTTCCCAAAATTACTCAAAAGGCTCCCATTCCTCAATTCCTTACTGTCTTTACAGACGGTTCCAGTAATGGCCGAGCAGTCTTTGTTGTCAATAACCAGCCTACCACCTTTGATGCTGTCTATCATTCAGCACAGTTTGTGGAATTGTTTGCCATAACACAAGTTTTTAAAACATTTTTTTGATAATCCTGTTAATATTTATACGTACAGTGCCTGCATTGCTCATTCTGTGCCCCTGCTGGAGATTTCACCCACCATTAAGCCTTCTTCCAATGTGGGCTTTCTGTTTCACCAGCTTCAGCAGCTAATTCAGGCCAGACAACACCCATTTTTCTTAGGACACATGAGGGAACACTCTGATCTTCCGAGCCCTCTAATACAAGGTAATGCCCAAGCTGATGCAGCAACTCGTTTCATCTTTCCAATTTTTGATGGCTCCATTCAAAAGGCCACGGAGTTACACAATCTTCACCATATAAATTCACAGAGCCTTCGATAACTATGTAAAGAGAGAGAGAGGTTAAAGATTCATGCAAAGCTCTGATGGAGGTTTCTAATATCTTCGTTTTGGTCTATTGCTGTCATATTTTTTGTCATTTGTTGAGTCCCATGGATAAAGGCAGTAGTTCCCGTGCCCACCAGTGCAGCAATTCCTATTCCTAATAAGATGGCTAAAGGGAGGGATATATATTTTCAGTGGAACAGGGTTGTATGCCCCCCTGTTTGATCTTCAAATGAACCTGTGTCGTGATAGAGCACTCTGGGAAACATCTGCACCATTACACAATTAATCACATCTGTTGACCATTTCATGAAAACATAAGCAATGTTTAAGTATATAGAATTATGCTGTAGTAGGGACAGACAAGGCAAGGCACCTAAGATAGCAGTGAAGACAGGGAAACTGTCCTATTTGGTTGCAACCGGATTCAGAGGGCATTGATTCTGTTGTAATCAAGTAATCCTCTGAAACCCAAGTTGAGGTAGTTTCAGAATTTTGTACCCAACATTTAAGGGAAGGGGCTCAGAAGTTCACAGTCTGCAGAAGTTGAAAAAAGCAGTTTTTGTTTCTGTTTTTTTCCTCAGTTCTGGGCAAGTTAACTTTTCAAGGACACCTGGGAAGGTAAGAGCTTTTTCTTCCCTTTCTTATTTTCCCCCTGCCAGCTGTTACCACGGAGCCCAGTTGCTAACTTCTTTAACTTAGAAATGTAGCCATCTCTCTGAAGCCCCAGGTCAAGGCCCAAGGCTTTTTTCACATATTTTTGTGAAAAACTAGAAAGAGGGTGTCTAGCTAAGGATTGCTGATTTTTTTAGCCAGTGGCCAAGTAGAACAGGGCAATATGAAAAGAGGAAGTTTAACTACATTGAACTCTTTTACAGGGACTCTTTTCATGAAAGTCCAAAACTCAGCCATGGTGAAGACTTCTGGAGAAGGTCAGTTAAGACTTTTCAGTGGGCCTGGTACAGAAGGGGAAGACAGGGAAGGTGGGGCTGAGGGCAGCTCCGAGGATCTGAGAATGAGGAAGGAGGGATGTAAAAGAATAATTTGAGAAATGGTTTGGGATTTTCCTAGCAACAAAAACTTGAGCAGTAGAACAGGTAGAGCAGAGGGGAAGACGGGAGTGAGTATCCCAAAACGCATGTGAGGGACTTTAAATTCTTAGTAAACTGTTTTCAGTGATGACAAAGCAACTTTAAAGGCCATTTTTATTACATCTTGAATAGGGGTCTGAGGACTCTCCTCAGCTGGTTTGAGCTTTGGGTTAGCTGAAAAGAGGACCTGGTGGCACCCGGTGTGGGCACTGACAGGAGAAGAGAGGAGTGAGTGGGTGGAGGGGTACTTCAGTAACTGCTAACTCAGCAAGGGGGCAATGGTCTGAGAACCAGCGAAGGTTTGGGTTTTTGATCTATTAATTGGAGGGAAGAAATCAGGTTTCTGAAGTGGGAGTGACAGCAGAGACTCTGGAGCAGAAGACTGAATGTGAGGATCTATTGGATAAGCAGAGTTCAGGATGTGAGTGAAGGAGGGAAAAGGCCTCCACATAGGGGAATCTCCTTTCACCCTTTTGAGCACTTGCAGATGTTAAAAAGGTCATGCAGAATTTGAGGATCTAGAGACCCCTCTGGGAGCCATTGGTTTTTGTTATCTAATTCGTAATATGGCCAATGCTGTGCACTGAATTTGATGAGGAGTTTGGGTTCCATCAGGCAGCCCCTGTATGCTCACATCCCCATTACTTACAGAAGAAGTCGGCTTTCCCCCCACACACTCATGGCTGTTTGTGGCTTTGATGGTGGGTCGGGCAAACATAGTAATCTAGGCTAGCCAACCTGCATCTGGCTCGTGTGTCCCTACATCCATAATGTTTGTTTCCATTATCTATGGTACGGAAGAGATTTAATGGAATTTTAGTGGAATCCTCTTCATCAGGAATATCCCAATAGGAAAGACCTATAGCCAGCTGACAAATGTCTGGGTAAAGTGATGGTCACCAGGTACCTAAGGGGGCTGTATGCAAGATAGATTATACATCTTTTGCAGTAGAATTTGTGATCAGCCATCACTGCTGCACGGGCTGATGAGGGTTAGGACTACTTGTTGCCAAGGGGAGATTCTATAGCCTTATCCACATGGTGAATATGCAATTTGAAAGTGTTACCAGTCTTTTCCAGTTTCTAGCCAGAGTGTGGACAGGGCACAGGCTTGAGATGAGAGGCATGGATCCAGGAAGTGATTCTGTCTACCTTTACCACTGTAGATGTTATAAGTAGCACCTGGTATTGTCCTTTCCAGCAGGGTTCCAGGGATGACACCTGATATCGTCTTACGTAGATGAAGTCTCTTACTTGATATCGATGTGGAGTCCCCTCGTCCCCAGTTTGGTAGGCAGTGGCCAGCTGTTTCCACAGGTATCACTGAGTTCTTTCAAGAGTTTAAGTCTGTCAAGCAAGGGGGTGTGGAAGGGATCGTTAGGTCTTACAGTTGGGCTTAGGTCACTTACTGGAGGAGAGGCACCCTAGAGAATTTCACAGGGGATGAGGTTACTCAAAAAAACAGAGGGAGTATTTCTTGCATGAAACATTGTTTATGGCAGGAGCATAGTCCAATCTTTTATGCTGGTCTCTAAGCTTAATTTCATTAAGGCCTCTTTAATGCTTCTATTCATTCTTTCTACCTGTCCTGAACTCTGGGGTCTGTTAGCACAATATAACTTCCAATTAATCCCCAGGTTCCTGGCTAACCCCTGACTTACCTGAGCCACGAACGCCGGTGCATTATCAGACCGTATTACCTTAGGCAGGCCGTGTCTTTGAGAAATATCTTCCAGGATCTTCTGGACCACCTTTTGTGCTGTTTCTTTTATTTTTTCTTTTCTTTTTTAGGGGGGAAAGATTCAATCCATCCTAAAAATGTATCTACAAAGACTAGGAGATATTTATGTCCATACCTTGCTGGCTTAATTTTAGTAAAGTCAACTTCCCAGAATTGTCCTGGTCTGGATCCTCATAGGTGCTTTCCTGCAGGAAGCTTGGAAGGGTAAGCATTAACCATTTGATGGACTCGACAGGCTTTTTTTACCCATTCAGCTATTTCTTTTTGCTGTGAGTCAGTTAGTGGAAAACTCTGTTCTTGATACTTCAGAAATACCTGCAGTTTCTTTTAACCAAG
Source organism: Callospermophilus lateralis (assembly GCF_048772815.1). NCBI lineage: Eukaryota > Metazoa > Chordata > Mammalia > Rodentia > Sciuridae > Callospermophilus > Callospermophilus lateralis. Next base: position 684,140 of record NW_027513505.1, on the reverse strand, counting down.
GTAAGTGAGTTGATGTGCATTTTCTACTGACATAGTTAGAGCTGTGATTATAGGAGTTTTTACTGAAAGATTTAGAAATTCCACTTGGGGGCCTTCAGGGTGAAAAGTTATTTTGGCCCGGAGCTTGGTGAGCAGATCTCTGCCCATCAATGGGGCCCGGCATTCTGGGATTACTAGGAAGGAGTGATGGATTTTTCCTTTCCCCAGGTCCATGATCCTCTTAGTTGTCCAAGCCAGATATTTACTGCCATTAGCCCCTTGAACTAGAGACCTTTTATTTGATAGAGGCCCCAAAGTGGTCTTAGGGGTGAGTATATTGCCCCTATATCCACTTCAAAGTTTACTGGGTTCCCCTCCACTTCAAAAGTTGCCCTGAACTCAGGGAGGGGATCTGAGCCGCGACTTTCTTAGTCATCCTCCAGAGTCAGAATGGCTGACTGGCGTGGCTTTCTCTTTCTACGGCACTCTTTGGCCCAGTGTCCTTTTTTTTACAGTAGGCACATTGTTCTGAGGCCAGGGGTGGCCTCTGGCATGGGACCAGGTATCCCTTCATGTCTCCCTGTTTCTTAATTTCTGGCCCTTCTGTTGTTGTGACCAGGACCTTAGTCAACACCTTAGTCTGTCTTTTGTTTCTTTTATCCTCCCTTTGCTCCCTTGTCTTCCTCAGTTTCTCTCTTAAGGTATACTTTCTTGTCTTCTGTGACTAAGTCTCTCAAAGTCATATCTTGTAATCCATCTAAGCATTGTAACTTTCTTTTAATATCCAGGGCAGCTTGCCCAATAGAGGCCATCCTGACAGATGTCTTTTGATCCTCTGCCTGAGCATCGAAAGGAGTATATCTCCTATATGCCTCCCTAATTCTCTCTAGAAACATAGAGGGAGATTCATCAGGCCTTTGAATAATCTCTCTTACCTTGGCCAAATTAGTTGGTTGCCTAGCAGACACTCAGATGCCCACTATAAGAACCTGGCCATAAGTGGACAGATGCATTCTAACTTCAAAGGTGTTGGTGTCCCATTTGGGTTGTTTCAAGGGAAAACCAGCTTTGATTAAGATGGGAAGATGTGTTGGTCTCCAATCTGGCCCGAGGATTTTTTTTCTAGCTTCCAGGAGAATTCTCTTTTGTTCCTCTGTCATAAAGAGAGTGTCTAGTAATTGTTGACAGTCATCCCAAGTATTCAGGTGTGAAAACATCAATGACTCAAAAAGACCTGTGAGCCGGGTGGGGTCCTCGGAAAAAAAGGGATTGTGATTTTTCCAGTTATATAGGTCTGAAGAGGAGAAAGACCAATATTTGTCAGCTTGCATTTTCCCCCCATGGCCTTCGTCAATCAATGGTCCATAGGGACATAGGGGGAGCATCACGGGAGTTCCAGGGTTTTCAATCATTCGAAGCCAGCGATTTCCCTCAGCCGGGCCAGCTTCCTCCTGGGGAGGTGGGGCTGTGTGTGCTGTGGGGGAGTTATCTGGAGGGCACAGGGCCAGCTTAGCTTCCTCCAATGGCGGAGAGGCTGAGTCAGCTGCAGGGGAATCACTTAGAGGGGGTTGGTGGTTGGGGGATGAGGGCAGGGTATGAGGAGGGGGATGAGAGTCCAGTAGAGTCAAATCTTGTGACTCAGGGAGAACAGAGGGTGGTGGAGGAGGAGGAGCAGAGGGTTTGAGAGATCATGGGGGAAGCAGTACCAGCAGGGAAAGGGACAAGGAAAGGCTTCACCGATGGAAGAGGAGACTTGCAGAGGTCCTGCAAAGTTAAGATACATGGCTGTTGATCAGGATGGCTATGTGTGCGCAGCTGAAAGACAATATCTCTGACTTTTTAAATTAGTGGGAAGTATAAAGATGCTTCTAGGGGCAATCCGACTTGAAAGGTGAAACATTCTGAGGCACAGACAGTCTGGCAAGTCTGCAGTTTTACAGAAAAAGAAAGATTCTGAGCCCTTAAGCGAACTTTGGTCCAGTGATCAAGGGTCAGGGACAGAGACATTGAAGTGCTCTGTCCCATATTGAAAGATACACAAACAGTGAATGCAACAACACACAACACAGACAAGACAAGACAATAAAGACAGGCAATGGACGTCCAAAACTGAGACCAGGACTGCGTAGCAGGCAAAATCCTATGGGCTGGCAATACCGAATCTGAAACAAAAAATCACTGAGTCGAGGAGACAATTGTTCCTCGATTTCTCGAGTCCTCGGTGGCATCCCCCAATACCATTATTCATGCAGCAGACTGATTCCTAACCCAAATCGAACATGTTATCAACCCTAACCATACATTGTTACCTCAATCTAACTTTACAGAAGAGCAGGGACAGAGTTGGTCTTACAATCCAGGAATGTAGGGGATCTTCCACCTGCTGAGAACCTCAAAGATCCATGCAAAAATGATCCCTGAAGAAGATGTAGGCAGCTTTGAAGGACCTGATTGAGCAAAAGTCATCTTCCATGGCGAACAACCTGGTCATGATGAAGGGTTGTGTCTGAATCAGCCTCTCTATTCTTAATGTAGAGAAGATGGACCAAATGAGACCTGTGTGGAGAGTTGTTCCCAGGTGCCTATGGTTTATATACCATTCTAACTTGTGAATGTGTCACAGGAACCAGGGGCAGCTTCCATCTCATGGGACCCTTGGAAGCAACTGTTAAGACAAAATGGTTGCCAAGGCAGTGAACACATTCTGTTCCTGAAGGAAGTGACCTCACCTCACTTCCTTTGTGATGGAACTCTCTGATCTTGGGATCCAGGAAGCCAGTTAAACAGTGCCAGATTTAGTCCCAGTCCCAGTGTTCTCACTTTTTGGATTTCCCGAGGACAGGGTCATTCTTTCTTGCTAACTACTGATGTTAGGATGTCGAAATGGCAGAAAAGCTCTGAAGAGGTGCCTTTCCTGAGAAAGAAGGTAGTGCCTCACTGCTGACTCCTGACAACTTCAGAGAGTTGGCCAAAGACACAAGATCTGAGACAGGACAGGCTATTTTGGAGGAACATTGTATGGCCCTCCAGTCAGAAGACACTCCGGATAGTCACAGACCTACTTGTGGGAAGGAGGTGCCTTTGTGGGTTTGGGTATGAGTTTCTGGTTTTGTCTCATGTTCTGAGAATAGGTAGGAAAGGCGGTTTGTTTGGTTTGGAGTGAACTATTTCTAGTAAGTCTTTTGACAATGTGAGTGTTTCTATGTCTGTAATTCACTGTCCGTGGTTGTAGACATTAGAAAAGATAATGCATCAGTGGATGTGTCCTGTCTATGAGAAAGCTCCCCAGCATTCATTCTACCAAATTTATGAATGGACTGCCGCTTGCCTTATGGATGGCCAACTCCTGCTATGTGTGCATCCAAAACCAAAATGGCTAAAAGAACAGTCATTGTGGATAGAGTCTCTTGACTTCCTCTGTAAGGTTCCTGATCTCAATTAAGTGAGAATAGAGATCCTTTGGGTCAAGTGAATTCTTTAAATCCTACAGAGGCTAGCTCATAGTTGCTTGGGTTTTCTCATGACATTAATTCACATAAAGAATCTAAAATGCACAGTCAGTAGGCCTCAAATTGGAGAAGCGGAGCAGTATTAATGGCAGGCCTATTTGATCACTCCTGGTTCACAGGAAGCATGTCCAGGCCACCATGACATTAGGCAAATGAGGGGCACGGGAGCTTATTTTGTACACTGCCTTGGGCTGCACCCTTCATGGAAACCTCCAGCCAGGTTTTATGATGAGTGTCTATATATAAGAAGATGAGGGCAATGTGGGAGTTTTTTGGTTTTAATTGTGGTCATTTGTGTGGTGGTAGGAAGAGATGACTGGGTCCACCTGGGCTTGAACTCTGGTGTGATTCCCCATAAAGACTGAGTTCTGGAGTTGACCTCAAAGAAGTATTGCCATGAATTGTGTTGGCATATTAGGAGGCCACGCATAAGATTCCCCCTTGGAAACTGAGATATAGGCCCTGGGTGGCTTTCCACAGAGCACTGGGAATCTCAGCCAGGATATCACATGATTTTATTGTGAAAGATTTGGCAGCCATAGTTGAGAGTCAAAACACACATGGACTTCACATTGTAGACCTCAATGGGTCTGGCTTCATGTGACATTTTGGCCACTCTTTTGGAAGCCTTGACTGTGAGAGTCCTCGAGAGATTTCATTGAAATTAGCTTCCTCACCATTTAATGGTTATTGAAATAATTGAAACACTCAGTGCCTCCAACTTCATTCTTGAAAAATGGCTCCATATATACCATAAAATTTTTGAAATTCCCATGACCAGGTGGCACTGGAGAACCACTGGATATCCTGTTGCTGATCATGAGTGTGCCAGATACTGCCTTGATTGACTGGGTTTCACAAAAATGGTGTAGATCAGAGATGCCAGTTAGTTGGAGCCTGCTGAATAGTGGGCCTAGAGCAAAGGTGGGCAGGTGTGAGATAAAACAGCTGTGGTGGTTTCATGTGGATCTACCATTGGCATCCAAATGGCTTCTGACTGACATTGTGCAGTCAGCAGACCCTTATATGTAAAGGCATCATGTTGTATGGATAGGTTTCAGGGCAATGTTCAGAATCAGGTTGCTTTGGTCAAGGGGCCAAGCTATGTTCGACAGAAGCCTGGTTGGTGCATAATCCTACAGGCCCTGTCCCACCACACGTGACAGAACGCCCTCCAGCACTGTGTCTCAGTTGAACTCCTTGTATTTTGTGAAGCAAATACCGAACTCCCAGTGCAGCATCAAGAAAAACCACAAAAATTGGAGGATGAGCAAATGGGTTCACAGTCCACACGAGGAGACACTTAGAACCCAGTGGCCACAGTTGACCTACAAAGAGAGATTTCAGCACTGCAGCCTCGTGTTCATTGGAAAATAAGATACCATGTCCTCCAGGTCACATAGATGAAGACACATCTTTGATGGTCTTACTACAAAGGAAGCTAAAGCTCCTGACAACCACTTATATTTCAAGTGCCCAATCTCAGAGGCATTTTCTCCAGAAGTCTTTAGGCCAGCAGAGCTTCATGTTTGTGGAGTGTTTACCATGTCACTTACTTTTGGAAACTCCTCTTCCACCTCCAAGTTTGTGAACTCCTGAGCATATTCAATTCCTGATATGTATTCACAGATTTTCTAACTCATCTCCTCTAAATGTCGTATTTGGTGCGAAGGTAATGTCAAGGCATTGTTCTGGATGAGAGTGGGAAGATTTTTGTGTAGCACATATTTGTATACACATTGGATTCATTTTCCAATTTTTCATTCAAAATACTCAATCCCTGACACTATACCATACCCTACTAGGCTCTGACTACTATTCCTGACATGATGGAGAATAATAACCCAAACAGAATAGAAATACAAGAAAATCAGAGGAGGCATGGTGTACATTTGGACTTGCCTTTTCCATTATATAGCGTAGGAGTTATAAATCTAGTCAATTTTTTGTTTAAATAGTTCTCCATGTGTTTTTAAATTTATCAAATATGTGAATTCCTTTCTCCCCCATTTCTCTGTATCCTATTCAGTATATGTATTTTTATATGCACATATAAAATCGTATCTTGTATCATACGTACTTTCTTGTGAGGTGGCTGACATGTCAGATACAAATTGTGAGAAGAGATCACTCCTCCTAAACGCTGTTGAAACTAAAAATTCAACTTATGGTTGGGCTTCCTAGTTGAACAACTTTATACATAAATCCATGTTCAGTAAAATGAATATTTTTGGATACGTGGATGATATATATTTCACGATGAATTTTGATTGGTATATATATTGCTAGTTTTTAATGTCTCTGTGTATGTGTGTGTGTGTGTGTGTGTGTATATATATATATATATATATATATATACACTGTCCAGATTTTTAAACATATGAAATATATGTGTCTTTGGCCACTCTTTGGGAAGCCTTACCTGTGAGAGTTCTGTAGAGCTTTCATTGAAATGAGCTTCCTCAACATTTAATGGTTCCTGAATGAATTGAAACCCACAGTGCCACAAACTTCATCCTTGAAACATGGCTTAATAAATACCATGAATTTTTTGAAATTCCCATGACCAAGTGTCACTGGAGAAACTTTGGATGTCTTCTTGCTGATCATGAATGTACCAGACAGTGCCTTGACTGACTCTGTTTCATGAAAATTGTGTAGAACAGAGATGCCAGTAAGTTGGAGCCTGCTGAGGAGAAGTGGGCCCAGAGTTGTGGTGTGCAGGTGTATGATAAAACATCTGAGGTGGGGCCATGTGGATCTGCCATTGACTTCCGAGTGGCTTTTGGCTGACATGGTGCAGCCAGCAGACCCTTATATGTAAAGGCATCTTTTTGTATGGAGAGGTTTCAGGGCAATGTTCAGAATCAGTTTGTTATGGACAAGGGGGCAAGCTATGTGGGGTAGAAGCCTGGTTGGTGAATTCTCCTGAAGACCCTAACCCTCCACATATGACAGAACTCCCTCCTGCTCTGTGTCCCAGTTGAACTCCTTGTATTTCATGAAGCAAATACAAAAACCCCAGTGCAGAACCAAGAAACACCACGACAATTGTAGGATGACCAATTGGCTTCACAGTCAATACGAAGAGACACTTAGCCCCCAGTGGCCACAGATTACCTACAAAGAGAGAATACAGCACTGCTGGCTCATGTTCTTTGGAGAATAAGAAACCAAGTCCTCCAGGTCACATAAATGCAGACCCATCTTTGATGGTATCACTACAAAGGACAGTAAATCTCCTGAGAACAACATGTAGTTCAAGTGTCCAACCTCAGAGGCAGTTTCTCAAGAAGTATTTAGGCCAGCAGAGTTGCATGATTGTGGAGTGTTCATCCTGTCGCTTACTTTTGAAAACTCCTTTACAACCCCCAAGGTTGTGGTCTCCTGAGCATTTTCCATTCCAGATATGTATTCACAGATTTACTAATTCTTCTCCTCTAATTGTGTCTTACTTGGGGTGAAGGTAATGTCAAGGCATTGTTCTGAATGAGAGTGGAAAGATTTTTTGTAGCACATATTTCATACACAATGGATTCATTTTCCTATTTTCCATTCGAATTACTGAAACCCTGACACTAACCCACACCCTACTAGACTCTGACTACTAATCCTAATATGATGGAGAAAAATAACCCAAACAGAATAGAAATACAAGCAGTTCAGAGGAGGCATGGTGTATAGTTGGACTTGCCTTTTGCATGATAAAGTGTAGGTGTTATAAATCTGGTCAATTATTAATTGAAATAGTTCTTCATGTGTTTTGAAAGGTATCAATTATGTGAATTCCTGTCTCCCCTTAACTGTTGCCTATTCAGCACATGTATTTTTATATGCACATATAGAATCCTACCTGGTACCACACGTACATTCTTGTGAGGTGGCTGACGTGGCAGATACAAATTGTGAGAAGAGATCACTCCTCCTAAACGCTGTTGGAACTGAAAATTCAACCTATGGGTGAGCTTCCTAGTTGAACAACATTATACATAAATCCATATTCAGTAAAATAAATATTTTTGGATCTGTGTATGATATGTATTTCATGATGAATTTCGATTGTCATATATATTGCTACTTTTTTATATCTCTGTATGTGTTTTGTGAAAAATCTACACTCTCTAGATTTTTCAAAATATGAAATATATGTCTCTTATTATACACTCCCTAAATTCATTCATGTTCATGTATGTGGTTTTATAATCAACTTTTCACAAGATTATTTTCAGATATATTCATCCACCTCAAATACATATTTGTTTTCTAGTACTGAAAACTCACTTCAGTGAAGGGTGCATACAAATCCTTATATTTCTACAGTAACTGACCCAGGTTAACATCAATACAAGTAGATTCCTATGGGAAATGTTGTGCATTTTGATGTTCATTTTTATTCAACACTGGTACATTACTATTTCTTCAGTTTATGGACATCTTAGAAAATAGATTTCTTCCACATTTCACAAATTTAAATGCATTTGGTACACTTTCTATCACTTCCTGCTTAAGATTCCTCCTTTTTTTTTGACTGGTTTTTTCATGATAGTTCTTCCTAACGCATTATTTTTGATTTCCATAATCTTTTTGAAGCAAAACTCACACTCTCTTTATGATAAACCATAACACTTACATTACCATTAGATGTATAATTGGATGGAATGAATGATTGTATATCAATGTAAGATTTCCTGTATATTTTCAGATATCAATTTATTCCAATTTCCAAATTTGATACCAGTTATATTATTTATTCCCAGTATGGACTATTCATGCATTATCTCTATATTCATAGAAAAAGCATACACCTATTTTTATCCCCAATACTATTTAATGAGTTTTCAAAATATAGCTCCCCTTAATGGTAGAAGAAATACTCATGTCACCAGAACTACATATATATTTTATCACAGTAATATTTTGGAAAAAAATGCAAAGATCACACTTATGTCTGTACCAACTCCTAATTTGAATGTGAGTATGAATTACTAAAAACATCCATGTCCAGGATGCCTAAGGCTCTCAAATGTCAATTCTATTGGTGAGTACATATCTGTTTCATCCTAAGATTATATATTCAATCTCAACCCTGTTGAAAATGTCTAAACCTATCACTCACTTTATACTTTGCCTGATTTCCTAATGTCACTATTGATATCTATTTTTCTACATATTTTGCCCAGTTCATCATAGTGACTGATTCTTCAGATTTGCTGACATTTACATTCACTCTCTAACGAAAATCCTATTACTAAAAAAGTCTTGGTCCAACTCCTAGACTCACTCTTCTTCCTAAACTTACTAACTTCCTAATCCTCCTGACTACCACTTTTTGACTGGATGTTCTCTTTTATATTCAATCATCTGAGGTACAGTGTTTTAGCCTACAGATGTTGCACATCGTAGGATATATATCTTATTCACAAATTCACAAATTTATAGGCATTTGCTTCACTTTTAATCACTTCCTGCGTCAGAACACATGTATTCCTCCAGGTTTCTTGACTGTTTTTTTCATGAGACTTCTTTCAAAACACATTATTTTCGATTTCCAAAAACACTTTTGAAGCAAAACTCACACATTCTTCATGATACATCATAACGCTAATATTATCATTAGATGTATTACTGGTTGGAATGAATGATTGTATATCAATATAAGATTTCCTGTACATATTCAGATATCAGCTCAATCCATTACTTAAAGTTGGAACAAGTTTTATTATTTATTCACAGTATGGTCTATTCATGCTTTATCTCTATATTTATAGACACAGGGTACACCTCTTTGTACCCCCAATACTAATTTTACATCTTTAATATATTGCTCCGAGAAACGGTGGAAGAAATACTCATGTCACCTGATCTACATATACATTTTATCACAGAAATATTCTGGAAAAAAATGTAAAGGTCACACTTATGACTGTATCAAAGCCTAAATGGAAAGTGAACATGGATTACTAAAAACATCCATGTATAGGTTGCCTTTTGCTCTCAAATGTCAATTCAATTGGTGACTACATATTTGTTTCTTCCTAAGATTACGTATTCAAACTCAACCCTGTTGAAAGTGTCTAATCCAGTCACTCACTTTATACTTTGCCTGATTTTGTAATGCCTCTATTGATATCTGCGTTGCTACATATTTTCCCCAGTTCATCATACTGAGTGACTCTTCATATGTCCTGACATTTACATTCACTCTCTAACCGAAACCCTATTGCTAAAGACATTTTGTTCCAAATCCTATATTCACTCTTGTTTTTAAACCTACGGAATATCTTCCTAATCCTACTGACTATCCCTTTTTGATTGGATGTTCTCTTCTACATTCAATCATCCAAGGTAAAAGGTTCTATGCCATTGTATATCGTGTTATCTGAGACATCTTTGCAGAACATAATTCAAATCTAAGTATCCCAATCAAGGGCCCAATGCCCTTCTGGGCTTCAAATCATACCGAGATTTCTGTTTTCATACTTATATTTCACCTCTGTATACTTGTAAATATCGCAGGAAATGATTACTAACCCAAAATGAACCTGTTACTATCCCTAAACATACACTGTTCCCTCAATCTCATTTTACAGAAGAGCAGGGACAGAGTGGTTCTTACAATACAGGAAAGTAGTGGACTTTCCACCTGCTGAGAACCTCAAATGTCCATGCAGAAATGATACCTGGAGAAGTTGTAGGTATGTATGTAGGACCTGAGAGAGCAAAATTCATCTTCCATGGCAAACAACCTGGTCTGGATGAGGGATGTGTCTGAATCAGCCTCTCTATTCTTATTTTAGAGAAAATGGACCGAACCAGGCCTGTGTGGAGAGCTGTTCCCGGGTGCCAGTGGTTGATATACCATTCTAACTTGTGAAATTGTCACAGGAAGTAGGGGCAGACTCCATCTCATTGGACCCTTGGAAGCAACTGTTAGGACAAAGTTGTTGCCAAGGCAGTGACCTCATTCAGTTCCAAAGAAAGTGGCAAACCTCATTTTCTTGGTGATGGAACTCTCTGAACTTGGTATCCAAGAAGCCAGGCACCGGGGGGCAGTCTCAGTCCCAGTCCCAGTGGGCTCACTTGTTAGGATTTACCAAGGACAGTGTGAGTCTTTCGTGGTAACTACTGATTTGAGGATGGCCAAAAGCCAGGAAAGCTCTGAAGTGGGACCTTTCCTGAGAAAGCAGGCAGTGGCTCACCACTTTTTCCTGACAACTTCACAGAGTTGGCCAAGGAAACCAGATGTGAGAGAGGACAGGCCATTTCAGGGGATCATAGTATGGCCCACCATTCAGAGGACACTCCAGATAGTCACAGACCTACTTGGGGGAAGGAGGTGCCATTGTGGGAGTGGGTGTGGATTTTTGGTTTTGTCTCATGTTCTGAGAATAGGTTGGAAAGGCGGTTTGTTTGGTTTGGAGTGGACAGTTTCTAGTATGTTGTTTGACAAGGTGAGTGTTTCTTTGTCTGTGTATCCCAGTATGTCCATTGTTATAGACATTAGAAAAGAGAATGCATTAATGGATGTGTCCAGTCTAGTATAAATCTTCCCCTAATTATTTCTGGCCAATTTATGAATGGACTGCAGCTTGTCTTATCGATGGGCAACACCTGCTATCTTCCTAAGTTGAAGTTTTCTTCCTGAATTCTGGCCACTCTCCAGAATAGGCTCATGGTTTTGTGTCCAGGATATGTACCGCCTCCAAGCTCTGTGACATGGCCATGTACTGGAGAGCTGAAGAGAATGGCGAGCATCTCAGAAAACTTGGATATCATGGTGATCAGGAAAGTCTCAGTGGAAAAACCCTGCTTGGGGCCTTTTGCTTACTTATTGTTGTGTTGCACTGAACGTCAGGAAGATCTTTTCTTCAGGCTTCACAAAGAGGTGGCCTGAGGATGTGTCTGAATTAGCCTCTTGGCCCTGTGTGTGGCTGTGGCATAGATTCTCACCACCTGATGGATCTATAGAATGATCTCATGTGTGCATCCAAAACCATAATAGCAAAAAGTCGGTCATTGTGGATGAAGTCTCTCCCCTTCCTCTGTGAGGTTCCTGACCTCCATCAAGTGAGAATAGGTTTTCTTTGGGTCAAATGAGTTCTTCAAAGCCCTGCAGAGGTGCTTGGGTTTTCGCATGACTCCAAATCACATAAAAAATCTATTCCTGAAATTAGTAGTCCTCAAATGGGAGAAACAGAGCAGTATTAATGGCAGGCTTATTTGATCACTTCTGGTTTACAGGAAGGATGTCCAGGCCACCCTGACTTCAGGCCAATAAGGGGCAAGCGAGCTTAATTTGGACATTGTCTTAGGCTGCGCCCCAAATGGAAAACTCCAGTCAGAGGTGAAGATAATTGACTATATGGAAGAAGATGAGGGCCATGTGGGAGTGTTTTCGTTTTCATTTTGGTCATTTGTGTAGCGGTTGGAAGAAATGACTGGGTCCACCAGGGCTTGAACTCTGGTGTGATTCCCTTTAGAGACTGAGTTGTGGAACTCACCTCAGAGAAGTATTGCCATGAAATATGTTGGGATTTTAGGAGGCCACGCATAAGAGTCACCCTTGAAAACTGAGATTTAGGCCCAGGGTGGATTTCCACAGAGCACTGGGAATCTCAGCCAGGATATCACATGATTTTATTCTTAAAGACAAGGCAGCCATAGTTGAGAGTCAAAACACACATGGTCCTCACATTGTAGACCTCAATGGGCCTGGCTTCCTGTGACATTTTAGCCACTCTTTGGGAAGCCTTGGCTCTGAGATTTCTCCAGAGCTTTCATTGAAATGAGCTTCCTCAACTTTTAATGGTTACTGAATGAATTGAAACCCACAGTGCCTCCAACTTCATGCTTGAAAAATGGCTAGATAAATACCATGAAATTTTTGAAATTCCCGTGACCAGGTGGCACTGGAGAACCTTTGGATGTCCTGTTGCTGATCATGAGTATAGCAAACAGTGCCTTTATTGACTGAGTTACAAGAAAACGGTGTAGAACAGAGATGGCAGTAAGTTGGAGCCTGCTGACTAGTGGGTCTACAGCAGTGGTGGGCAGTTGTGTGATAAAACATCAGTGGTAGGGCCATGAGGATCTACCATTGGATTCCAAATGGCTCTTGACTTACATGATGCAGCAAGCAGACCCTTATATGTGAAGACATCTTGTTATATGATGAGGATTCAGGCCAATGTTCAGAATCAGGTTGATATGGACAAGGGGGCAATGGGGCAAGCTATGATGGATAGAAGCATGGTTGGTGCATTCTCCTGCAGACCATGACCCACCACACGTGACAGAACTCCCTCAAGTACTGTGTCCCAGTTGAGCTCCTTGTATTTTGTAAGGCAAATACCAAACTCCCAGTGCAGCTGCAAAAAACACCACAAAAAGTGGAGGAGGACCAAATGGCTTCACAGTTCACATGGGGAGACACTTAGTCCCCAGTGGACACAGTTTACCTATAAAGAGAGAATTCAGCACAGCTGCCTCATGTTCATTGGAAAATAAGAAACCATGTCCTCCAGGGCACAGGGATGCAGACCAAGCTTTGATGGTCTCACTACAAAAGAAGCCAAATATCCTGACAACAACATATATTTCAAGTACCCAACCTCAGAGGCGGTTTCTCAAAAAGTTTGAAGGCCAGCATAGGTCCATGTTTGTGGAGTGTTTACCCTGTCCCTTACTTTTGGAAACTCCTCTACCACCTCCAAGGTTGTGAACTCCAGAGCATTTTCCATTCCAGATATGCATTCACTGATTTTCTAACTCTTCTCCTCTAATTGTGGCTTACTTGGGGAGAAGGTAATGTGAAGGCATTGTTCTGGATTAGAGTGCTAGGATATTTTTGCAGCACATATTTGCATACACATTGGATTACTTTTCCAATTTTCCTTTTGAAATACTGAATCCTTGACACTAACACACACCTACTAGACTCAGAATACTCTTCCTAATATAATGGAGAAAAAAACCCAAACAGAATAGAAATACAAGCAGTTCAGAGGAGGCATGTTGTATAGTTGGACTTGCCTTTTGCATTAAATAAGGTAGGAGTTATAAATCTATTCAATTTTTAATTGAAATAATTTTCCATGTGTTTTTAAAGTTAAGAAATATGTGATTTATTTTTTCCCTTTCTCTGTAGCCAATTCACACATGTATATTTATATGCACATATAGAATCCTAACAGGTATCACACGTACATTTTTGTGAGGTGGCTGACTTGGAAGTTAAAAATTGTGAGAAGAGATCACTCCTCTTAAACGCTGTTGGAACTAAAATTCAACATATCGGGTAGCTTCCTCTTTGAACAACATTATACATAAACTTATGTTCAGTAAAATAAATATTTTTGCATCTGTGAATGATATATATTTAATGATGAATTTGGATTGGAATATATATTGCTACTTTTTAATGTCTCTCTTTGTGCGTGTGTGTCTATATATATATATATATATATATATATATATATATATATATATAGACACACAGATTTTTCAAAATATAAAATATATGTGTCCTATATACACTCTCTAAATTCATTCATGTTCATGTATGTGGATTTATAATGAAATTTATACAAGATTATTCCCAGAAATATTCATCCACCTGAAATACATATTTGTTTCCTAGTACGGAAAACTAACTTCAGTGACTGGTGCATACAAATCCTAATAATTCTACAGTAACTGACCCCGTCTAACATCAATGCAAGTAGATTCCTATGGGACATGATATGTAATTGGACGTTCATTTTCATTCAACACTGGTACAATATTATTTCTTCAGTTTTTCCACATCATAGGATATGAATTTCATCCACAATTCACAAATTGATAGGCATTTGTTTCAAATTTAATCACTTCCTGCTTCAGAACGCATGTATTGTCAGGGTTTCTTGACTGGTCTTTTCATGAGAATTCTTTCCAAACACATTATTTTCAATTTCCATAATCACTTTTGTAGCAAAACTCACAAACTCTTCATGATAAACCAAAAAACTAATATTATCATTACATGTATAACTGGTTGTAATGAATGATTGTATATCAATATAAGTATGGTCTATTCATGCTTTATCTCCATATTCATAGACACAGGGTACACCTCTTTGTACCCCCAATACGAATTTTATGTCTTCAATATATTGCTCCCAGAAATGGTGGTAGAAATACTCATGTCACCTGATCTACATATACATTTTATCATAGTAATAATCTGGACAAAAATGTAAAGGTCACACTATGATTGTACCAAAGCCTAAATGTAATGTGAACATGAATTACTAAAAACATCCATGTCCAGGTTGCCTAATGCTCTCAAATGTCAATCCTATTGGTGACTACATATTTGTTTCTTGCAAGGATTATGTATTCAAACCTTGGAAGCAACGGTTAGGACAAAGTTGTTGCCAAGGCAGTGACCTCATTCAGTTCCAAAGAAAGTGGCAAACCTCATTTCCTTGGTGATGGAACTCTCTGATCTTGGTATCAAAGAAGCCAGGCAGCCAAAAGTAGTCCCAGTCCCAGTCCCAGTGGGCTCATTGTTTTGATTTTCCAAGGACAGAGTCAGTCTTTCTTGGTACCTACTGATGTGAGGAAGGCAAATGCCAGGAGAGCTCTGGAGAGGGACTTTTCTTGAGAAAGCAGGTAGTGCCTCACCACTTTTTCCTGACAACTTCACAGAGTTGGCCAAGAAAACCAGATCTGTGAGAGGACAGGCCATTTTCGGGAATCATAGTATGGCCCACCATTCAGAGGACACCCCGGATAGTCACAGACCTACTTGGGGAAAGGATGTGCCTTTGTGGGAGTTGGTGTGTGTTTGTGGTTTTGTCTCATGTTCTGAGAATAGGTAGGAAAGGTGGTTTGTTTGGTTGGATTGGACTGTTTCTACTAAGTTTTTGACAAGCCAAGTCTTTCTATGTCTGTGTCCGTTGTTATTGACATTAGAAAAGAGAATGCATTAATGGATGTGTCCTGTCTAGTATAAATCTTCCCAAAATTTATCCTGCCCTATTTGTGAATGGACTGCAGCTTGTCTTATCGATGGGCAACACCTGCTATCTTCCTAAGTTGGGGTTTTCTTCCTGAATTCTGGCCACTCTCCAGAATAGGCTCATGGTTTTGTGTCCAAGATATGTACCACCTCCAAGCTCTGTGACATGGCCATGTACTGGAGAGCTGAAGAGAATGGCGAGCATCTCAGAAAACTCAGATATCAGGGTGACCAGGAAAGTCTCAGTGGAGTAACCCTGCTTTTTGCCTTTTGCTTACTTATTGTTCTGTTGCACTGAATGTCAGGAAGGTCTTTGACTCAGGCCACACCTTTGTGAAGCCTGGAGAAAACAGTTTTCAAATGGAAATGAAGGGAATCACCTTTGGCTCTTTTCTTAATTGCTTTGGAAAGGGATGTGTCTGAATCAGCCCCTTGGCCATGTGTGCGGCTGTGGCTTAGATTCTCAGCACCTGATGTATCTAAAGAAAGATCCCATGTGTGAATCCAAAACCAAAATGGCCAAAAGAGCAGTCATTGGAATGAAGCCTCTCGCCTTTCTCTGTAAGGTTCCTGACCTCCATCAAGTGAGAATAGAGATCCTTTGTGTCAAATGAGTTCTTCACAACCTGCAGAGGCTAGCCCATAGGTGCTTGGGTTTTCTCATGACTCCAATTCACATAAAGAATCTAACCCCTAAGTCAGTAGGCCTCAAATTGGAGAATTGGAATTTTATTAACGGCAAGCCTATTTGTTTACTCCTGGTTCACAGTAATGGTGTCCAGGCCACCCTGAAGGTATGCAAATGAGGTGCAAGGATGCTTATTTTGGACACTGTCTTGGGCTGTGCCCCTCATGGAAACCTTCAGGCAGAGTTTATGATGAGTGTTTATATGGAAGAAGATGAGGGACGTGTGGGAGTATTTTGGTTTTAATTGTATTCATTTGTGTCACGGAAGAGTTGACTGGGTCCATCTGGGCTTGAACTCTGGTGTGATTCCCCTTACAGACTGAGATCTGGAACTGAACTCAGAGAAGTATTGCCATGAATTGTGATGGGATTTTAGGAGGCCAGGCATGAGAGGTAACCTTGGAACCCGAGGTCTAGGCCCAGGTTGGCTTTCCAAAGAACACTGGGAATCTCAGCCAAGATATCACATGATTTAATTCTGAAAAACTTGGCAGCCATAATTGAGATTGAAAACACACATGGACCTCGCTTTGTAGACCTCAATGGGCCTGGTTTCATGTTACTTTTTGGGCACTTTTTGGGAAGCCTTGCCTGTGAGAGTGCTCCAGAGTTTACTAAAATTAGCTTCCTCAGCATTTAATTTTTCCTGAATGAATTGAAACCCACAGTGCCTCCAACTTCATCCGTGAAATATTGCTGGAAAATTATCATAAAATTTTTGAAATTCCCATGACCAGCTAAAACTGGAGAACCTTGGGATGTCCTCTTGATGATCATGAGTATACCAGACAGTGCCTTGATTGACTGGGTTTCAAGAAAATGGTGTAGAACAGAGACGCCAGTAAGTTGGAGCCTGGTGAGTAGTGGGACTAGAGCAGTGTTATGAAAGTGTGTGATAAAACATCTGTGGTGGGCCATGTGGATCTTCCATTGGCTTCCAAATGCCTTGTGACTGACATGGTGCAGCCAGTAGACCTTTTATTTGATAGAGGGCCCAATGGAGCCTTATGGGCTGAGTATATTGCCCCTGTATCCACTTCAAAGTTTACTGGGGTCCCCTTCACTTCAAAAGTTACCCCGAACTCAGGGAGGGGATCTGAGCCCCAACTTTTGTAGTCATCCTCCAGAGTCAGAATGGCTGGCTGGCATGGATGTCTCTTTCTAGGGCACTCGTGGGCCCAGTGTCCTTTTTCTTTAGAATAGGCACATTGATTTGAGGCCAGGGATGGCGTCGGGCATGGGACCAGGTATCTCTTCCTGTCTCTCTATTTCTTAATTTCTGGCCCTTTTGGTGTTCTGACCAGGACCTTATTCAACGCCGTAGTCTGTCTTTTGTTTCTTTTATCCTCCCTTTGCTCCCTTCTCTTCCTCAGTTTCTCTCTTATAGTATACTTTCTCGGCTTCTCTGACTAAATCTCCCAAAATCATATCTTGTAATCCATCTAAGTATTGTAACTTTCTTTTAATATTTAGGGCAGCTTGCCCAATAAAGGCCATTGTGACAGATGCTTTTTGATCCTCTGCCTGAGGATTGAAAGGTGTATATCTTCTATATGCCTCCATAATTCTCTCAAGAAACATAGAGGGAGATTCATTAGGCCCTCGAATAATCTCTCTTACCTTGGCCAAATTATTTGGAACCCAGCGAAAAGTGGACAGATGCTTTCTTACCTTCAAATTTGTTGAGGATCCAGTTTGGTCGCTTCAAGGAAAGCTGGCTTTGATTATGTTGGGAAGATGTGTCGGTCTCCCATCTGGTCCGAGGATATTTTTTCTAGCTTCCAGGAGGATTCTCTTTTGTTCCTCTATCATGAAGAGAGTCCCTAAAAGTTGTTGACAGTCATTCCAAGCAGGCGGGTATGAAAACATCAATGATTCAACCAGACTTGTGAGCCGGGTAGGGTCCTCGGAAAAAGGGGGATTGTTATTTTTTCAGTTATATAGGTCTGAAGAGGAGAAAGGCCAATACTGGTAGGCTTGCAATTTTCCCCCATTGTTGTCGTCAATCATTGGCCCGTAGGGACATAGGGGGAGCATCACAGGAGTTACAGGGTTTTCAATGATTCACAGCCAGCGAGTTCCTTTATCCGGGCCATCTTCCTCCAGGGGAGGAGGTCTGTGTGTGCCACGGGGGAGTTATCTGGAGGGCCCTGGGCCAGCTTAGCTTCCTCCAATGGCGAAGAGGCTGAGTCAGCTGCAAGGGAATCACTTAGAGTGTGTTGGTGGTTGGGGGAAGAGGAGAGGGGATAAGGAGGGGGAGGAGAGTCCAGTAGAGTCAAATCTTGTGACTCAGGGAGAACAGAGGGTGGAGTAGGAGGATGAGCAGAGGGTTTGAGAGATCGTGGGGGAAGCAATAGGAGTAGGGGAAGGGGCAAGGAAAGGCTTCACCCATGGAGGAGGAGATTTGCAGAGGTCCTACCAATTTAAGGTATATGGCTGTTGATCTGGATGGCTATGTGGGCCCAGCTGAAAGACAATATCTCTGATTTTTTAAATTAGTGGGAAGTAGAAAGATCTTTCTAGTGGCCATCCGACTCCAAAGGTGGGACATTCTGAGGCTCAGAGATTCTGGCCGGTCCGGAGTTTTATTGAAAAAGAAAGATTCTGAGCTCTTAAGCGAACTTTGGTCCAGTGATTAAGGGTCAGGGACAGAGGCATTGAAGTGCTCTGTCCCATGATGAAAGATACACAAACTAAATGAAACGACACACGACACAGATATAACAAGACTATAAAGACAGGCAATGGACGTACATCACTGAGACCAGGAATCAGTAGACAGCAAAACCCGATGGGATGGCAATACCAAATCCGAAACAAAATATCACTGAATCGAGGAGACAATTGTTCCTTGATTTCCTGAGTCCTCTGCGGCGTCCCCCAGGGAGGTGCCCTGTGTCTCTGTGAGAGGTCTCTCAGCCAAAGTCGGAGAGAACTCAGGCTCTTCATCGCAAGCGATATTGCCAAGCCATAACATGAATCCTGAAACCAGAAAGAGGTGCCTTACTTGCTCCGAGAGGAGCCCTTTGGGGTCTCTCGTCCGCCAGTGACGGAACTCGGTGGAACGTCAATATGTAAAGGTCTGGCTAGTGTCAGAGGAAGAGACCACCAAGAGACTGTCTCATGCAACAGCAAAGGGTTTATTTGGGGTCCAGCATGCTGGGGCTCAGAGCTCACTTGAATAGAGCAGAGAGCCCTGACAACAGTTTAAGCAGGGATTATTTACTTTCCTTGAGAGGGCAGGGAGGAAGTATACTGATGGGTAAGGGCGAGTGGGCGGTTTACATGCAACCTGGTGAGGGAGCATATTCTACAGTTTGGCAGTTGGGGACAGTACATTCTGGGAGCAAGATTAGCAAACAGTTCTCAAGATTTCAACAGTGTTTTGTTAAGCATACAGAAAAACAGGAAGTGACAATTAACTATTTTAATAACCTTTCACTACCGACTATCCTTTTGGACTGGATGTTCTCTTCTACATTCAATTTTCCAAGGTACAAGGTCCTATGCCATTGTATATCGATTTATTCAAACCTAAGTATCCCAATCAAGGGCCCAATGCCCTTCTGGGCTTCAAATGTTACTTAGATTTCTGTTTTCATACATATATTTCACCTATGTATTCTTATACACATCACAGGTTCCCAATACCATTATTCATTCAGCAGAACGATTCCTAACCCAAATCAAACCTGTTATTAACCCTAACCATACACTCTTACCTCAATCTAACTTTACAGAAGAGCAGGGACAGAGTTCGTCTTACAATACAGGAATGCTGGGGATCTTCCACCTGCAGAGAACCTCAAAGCTCCATGCAGAAATTATCACTGAAGAAGATATAGGCACCTCTGAAAAACCTGAGACAGCAAAATTCATCTTCCATGGCAAACAACCTGGTCAGGATGAAGGGTTGTATCTGAATCAGCCTTTCTATTGTTAATGTAGAGAAGATGGACCAAATGAGACCTGTGTGGAGAGCTGTTCCCGGGTGCCTATGGTTGATATACCATTCTAACTTGTGAAAGTGTCACAGGAAGCAGGGACAGCATCCATCTCATGGGACCCTTGGAAGCAACTCTTAGTACAAAGTGGTATCCAAGGCAGTGAACTCATTCAGTTCCTCATGGAAGTAACCTCACATCACTTCCTTGGGGAAGAAACTCTCTGATCTTGGGATACAAAAAGCCAGTCAAACAGTGCCAGTCCATGTTCCAGTCCCAGTGGTCTCAATTTTTGGAATTCTAGATAACAGAGTCAGTCTTTCTTGGTACCTACTTTGGACCATCCTGTTTGCATGGCCAAATGGAAGGAAAGCTCTGAAGAGGGGCCTTTCCTGAGAAAGAAGGTAGTGACTCACCGCTGGCTCGTGACAACTTCAGAGAGTTGGTTAAGGACACCAGATCTAAGACAGGACAGGCCATTTCGGGGCAACCTAGAATGCCCCACAGTCAGAGAACACTCCAGATATTCACAGACCTACTTGGGGGAAGAAGGGGCCTTTGTTGGTGTGGGTGAGGGTTTGTGGTTTTGTCTCATGTTCTGAGAATAGGTAGGAAATGCGGTTTGTTTTGTTTGGAGTGAACTGTTTCTAGTAAGTCGTTTGACAATGCGAGTGTTTCTGTGTCTGTGTACCCCACTGTGTCCGTGGTTGTAGATATTAGAAAAGAGAATGCATCAATGGATGTGTCCTGACTAGTAGAAAGCTTCCCAGCATTCATCCTGCCCAATTTATAAATGGAATGCAGCTTGCCTTATTGATGGGCAACACCTGCTATCTTCCTAAGTTCCTGTTTTCTTCCTGAAATCTGGCCACTCTCCAGAAGAGGCTCATGGTTTTGTATCCAAGATATGTGCCACCTCCAAGCTCTGTGACATGGCCATGTAGTGGATAGCTGAAGGGAATGGCGAGCATCTCAGAAAACTCAGATATCAGTGTGACTACTAATGTCTCAGTGGAGAAACCCTGTTTGGGCCTTTTGCTTAACAATTGTTCTGTTGCCCTGAATGTCAGGAAGGTCTTTCCCACATGCCACCCCTTTGTGAAACCTGAAGAAAACAGTTTTCAAATGCAAATGAATGGGCATCACCTGTGGCTCTTTGCTTAATTGCTTTGGAAAGGGATGTGTCTGAATCAGCCTCTTGGCCCTGTGTGAGGCTGTTGCTTAGATTCTTAGATGGATGGATATAAAGAAAGATATCATGTGTGCATCCAAAACCAAAATGGCTAAAAGAGCAGTCATTGTGGATGAAGTCTTTCCCCTTCCTCTGTAAGGTTTCTGACCTCTATCAAGTGAGAATAAGGAAGACACACCAAGCCAATTGATGGCTACTTTTGGAAAAATTGTACCACTGCTGATAGCATCAGCATATATACCCCAACACTACCACAAGTGGCTTCACCAAGAGAGAGTTCACAATGCATAAAAGTGATACATAGTCCTGACAAGTTCTGCAAGAATTTCAGGGATGGCTATTGCAGAAGCTGTAGATTGGTTTTATCTTTGACTTCAACGGCACTGGTATGAAGATAGAAATTCTGGCAATAATGGGTAAAGGAAAATTATTTAACATTCCAGAAGGCACTAAAAGAAAATAATTTTCTTAAAAATTTACATTATTTTGAAGAGAATTATTAAATATAATGAAATGAAAAGATGAAGTAAACAAACAGGTCTGTTAACTTCCTTTTTTGTTCACATATTAAAACAATGCTCAACAGTTGTTTACCCAATTTAAATTAAACCATTTAGATCACGTGAATAAAAAAATATTTGCATACTTTTTTTATGAGCACTCATCATATATGATATATGGACATACGTACATTCAAACATATAACACAAAACACAAGTGTGCACACATAATATAATACATACAACACATAACATAATAGTAAAGGCCTTATAACTTTTCACAGGTGAAATCACCAGTGCAATGTTTAAAAACTCTATAGTCAAAATATAGAACTGATCAGCAAAACATTAACCTAGGTCTCAATGAGCTCAAAAAAACAAATAAAACTTCATGATACGGGAAAGGGCAATAATAAAATAGATATTGAAAAAAGCATCCCTGTTCTGTCACAGATGTAAGGATAGTGAAACTGGAGTTTTGGATATCAGCTGTTATGGATTTGAGCCAAATCATCTTATTTTGGTCTATAGAAATCGCTTTAGTTAATCTCTCTGAAATCCAAATCGGCTGTTGTTCTTCCTGTGGAAACACACAACAGACCCCTGACTCCAGACAATCACTGGGTCAGTACTTTAGTTAATCTCTCTGGAATCCAATTTGGCTGCTGTTCTCCCTGTGGAAACACATAAAGAGACTCCCGACTCCAGGCAATCTCTGGGTCAGGACCTTAGTTAATCTCTCTCTTATTTAAATCGGCTGCTGTTCTACCTGTAGAAACACAGAAAAAGACCCCGAGTCCAGACAATAATTGGGTCAGGACATTTCTGTTGTCCTGTTAGAATATCCTTCCAAAGTACCTTGAACTTATGCACATTTTTTGGACACATATGCTTTTCCGCAGCACTAAGTCCTGATGAATCCAAATTTAAAAAGTTTAGATTAAAAAGGGTTATTTTAAGTTTATCTTTGGGGAATTCATACCCCTTCCCAATTGCGTCTTTTGCTTTAATAAGTACATTTTAATAGTTTCATGTGCTCTTTCACTATGCATTGTCCCTGTGGATTGTATGGGATTCCTGTTATATGAGTAATGCCAAATGATGAGAAAAATTGTTTAAAAGAGGTAGGAGTATAATCAGGGGCATTATCTGTTTTTAACTGTTTTGGAATGTCCAAAGTGGCAAATTTTGTAAGTAATGAGCTATAACATCTTTAGTTTTTTCCCCCGCATGAAGGGAGCCCATCAAAAATCTAGAAGAAGTATCAACTGTAACATGCAAATATTTTAATTTTCCAAATTCTGGCAAGTGTGTGACATTCATCTGCCAAATATGGTTAGGTATCAATCCTCTAGGATTGACTCCAAGATTAACTTGTGGTAAAAATGTCACACAATTTTGACATTGTTTTATTATTTTTCTATCTTTTTTCTTAGTTATTTTAAAACACTTTTGTAAAGTATTAGCATTGACATGAAACTTTTTATGAAAATTTGTAGCTTCTTCTAGTGTAGGGAAAATATGTATGTAAGTCATGTGTAGTTTAATCTGCTAAATCATTGCCAAAACTAAGGGCTCCAGGCAATCCTGTATGTGCCCTGATATGTCCTATAAAGAATGAATCTTTTCTGTCCCAGATTAGACATTGTATACTGGAAAGCAAAGAGAAAACAGTAGCGGAAGGAGAAATACTACCAGCATCTTCAAGGGATACTATAGCATTAACTATATACTGACTAAGGGAAAATAAATTAAATACAGAATCTTTAAACATCACAAAAGCTTGTAATACTGCATTAAGCTCTACCTTTTGAGCTGATTGTTTGGGTAGTAAAAATGTAAAAGTTTGATCAGGTGTAACTATTGCTGCTGTGCCATGATTTGTCTCATCAGTGAATATACTTGGAGCATTCATGATACTTGTTTTCTTGTCATTTTTGGAAAAATTACAGGATGCGATGACCAAAAAGACAATAAAAGATTAGATGGTAAGTGGTTATCAAATGAAACATTTGATTTACACATGATTACTGCACAAGTATTTAACTCATTAGCTAATTTATCAATTTGATTCAAAGAATATGGAGTAATAATTTTATTGGGTGAAATTCCACACACTCACTTTGCTGCTTTTATTCCTATGAGTATTAATTGTCCCTCAGTCTCAGGATACCTAGTAATAATAGTGTGAGAAGAATAAGATAAATGAATCCATAATAATGGACCTTCTTGCCAAATACTCCTATAGAAATACTTTTTTTTTGGTAGTACAATAAATAATAAAGGCAAAATTATATCAACTCTATCCAAATGCATATTTCCCATTTATGTTTCAATGATTTTTAATGCCTTTCTTGCTTCAGGTGTTAACATTCTGGGGTGAATATGGATCTAATAGACCTTTTAGGATATCAAATAAAGGTCCCAACTCTCCTGTTGGTATAATTAGTTAAGGCCTTATCCAATTTATGTCTCCTAATAACTTTGAAAGTCATTAGTTGATTGGAGTTGATCTACTCCTATTTGAATTTTTGGTGGACTGACCATGGTTGAGGATAATAGAACTCCTAAATAATTTATTGGAAATTTTAATTATACTTTATCTATTGCTATCTCTAGATTATAATTTTTTTAATCAGTTTGTAAGTGTGACATAACATTCTAGCAATGTGTTTTTAGCTTTGTGTGCAAATGATACATCATCCATATAGTGAAATATTTGTAGTTAAGGATTTTGATTTCTAAATGGCAGGATTACTTTGTTAACATAAATTTGACATGTAGTTGGGCTGTTAGCCATCCCTTGAGGGAGTAGTTTCCACTCTTACCTCTGATAAGGAGCTTCATGATTCAGTGCAGGGATAGTAAATGCAAAACGTGGACTATCCTCAGGATGAATTGGAAATGAAAAAAAAAAACAATCTTTAATATGTATAACTAAAACATACCAAGTTCTTGGCAAAGCAGACAATTGAGGAATCCCTGATTGAGCAGGTCCCGTAATAACCATCTCATTATTAATGGTTCTTAAATCTTGCAATAATCTCCATTTACCAGATTTCTTTTTGCTGACAAAAATGGGAGTATTATGGGGAGATACAGAAGGTTGTATATGTCCTTCCGCTAATTGTTGTTTGATCAGGTCATGGGCTGCTTGTATCTTTTCTTTAGTCAGGGGCCATTGAGGAACCCATACTGGTCTTTCTGATTTCCAAGTAATTTTTATTGTCTCAGTGGCCCTTTCTGAAAATCCAACACATTTTTGTCTGTTCCTTGATCTATTTGTGTTGGTGCTCCTATACCTTCTTCTTGTTTTTCTAATATTTTTCTTTTCCTAAAACCTTGTCTAGCCATAGTAGTGGGTGCATTTTGGTTGACCTTATTTGTTAATGTCAAACCTAATTGATCAAGGACATCTCATCCCCATTAATTAACGGGAAGATGATCCAATACATATGGCTGTATAGTTCCTTCACATCCTTCAGGATCCTTCCAATCTAACACAATTGCACCTTTAAGGGGATTAGTCGCCACTCCTAGGCCTCAAAGCATTTGAGTAGCTTGTTGTAATTGCCAATGTTTTGGCCATTCTTGAGGAGAGATGATGCTAGAGTTTGCACCTGTATCCAGTAGCCCATTAAATTCATGTCCTTGAATATTTAGTTTTAGCATGGGGCGAGAATCTAAATTTAAAGAAAGCATAGCCCAATCTACACCTGTGTAGTCTAATCCCATGGAACCTCTTTCTACAGAATGACTAGAAAATTTATTATGTAGGCTGAGTATTATTAATAACTGTGCTATTCTATCTCCTGGTGAAATTACTGATAAATCCTTTGGAGAACTGGCTATAATTTTTATTTCACCTTCATAATCGGAAACAATTACCCAAGGAATTATCCTAAGTCCTTTTAGAGTAGAAGAGCTGAATCCTAATAATAAGCCTACTGTTCCTTTGGGAAGAGGTACTTTCAGCCCTGTGGGAATTATTTGAACTCTCATCTCTGGAATTAGTACTTATCTGGCGGAGGCGCTGATGTCCAACCCTGTACTCCCTCTGGTTTGTCTGACGAGGGATCTGATAAAAAATGTGTCCTGTGCACTATCCTGATGGGGTTGCTGGGTTCCTCCAGTGCTCCGTATATTTGTGGTTTTGGGACCCAGAGCATTGGGCCCACCTCTCCATTTTTTGGCAGTGGAGCCCGATGCCTTTCTCCATAATATTGTGGATAAACACCTAGTCTTTGTTCATTTTTTGATAATGAAGTACCTTCTATGTGTGTTTGAGAATGACATTCATTAGCCCAATGTCTTCCTCTATGGCATCGTGGGCAAATACACGGTATTCTACTCCTTTGATTCCTAGTTTTGTTAAACCCTCCTCCTATGGGGCAATTCCTTTTAAAATGTCCTTTTCTTCACAATTCTAGCATGTTCTTGGCCTGGCATCTAAAGCCTGTTTTACTGTAGCTGCAACGACTTGCTCTTATTCATTAATGTCTCTACATAATTTAATATATGTGTTTAAATCTTCATGTTTCCATGGTCTAATGATATCTCTGCACCAACAATTCCCTTGGTCATAAGCCAGTTGTTTTATTAATGGAATTGCTTGTTCTGTATTCCCAAAAACTCTGGTAGCTGTTTTAATAAGCCTATCTACAAATTCAGCATAAGATTCATTAGCTCCTTGTATTACCTTAGATAATTGACCTTGTAATCCTCCAAGTCCTTGTGAAGTCTTCCATGCCCTAACCATTTCTACAGCAATTAATTCGTATATACCATGATCATATGGAATTTGTTGCTGCTGATCCTCATTAGGTCCCTTTTCTAACAACATATCTAGATTTCTCTGAGGATAACCAGCTGCTGCATTTCGCCTAGCCGTCTCCTTGCAAAATTTCTCATTGGCAACCTTCCATAACAGGTATTGTCCTCCCTTTAGCACAGCTTTACACATATTAGCCCAATCTACTGGCATCACATTTAAGTTGTTAATAGATTGGACCAAGCTTACAATGAAGGGTGCTTGAGGACCATAGGTTGTTACAGCCTCTTTTAGCTGCTTCACTATTTTAAAATTTAAAGCAAGGTGAATTCTCTGCCCTCCTACCTAAAATACCGGGCATGTAAATACTTGAGATCCTGTCTCAGGAACCGAACTATCAACTGCGGGGGTTGGGGGCCTCCCAGCATATGGAGGTGGCCTTGTTAGTTGGACATTTACATCCTCTGGTGATAGAAAGGTGTTAGTAACAGTTTCCTGTAGAGGTGGCGCTGTTGTTGGACACTTACGCCCTCTGGTGATAGAAAGATGTTAGTAGCAGTCTCCTTTTGTAACTTTGCCGCTGATGGCTTTTTCTGCTCTAAGCTTTATTCCTCTATCTGTGTCTTAACTGAATGCTTTGGACTAAGCAAAGCAGATATGAACGTCCACAATGGCAATGTGCCAACTGGCTGAGTCCCTGGGCTGTTCTTTTCTACTCTTTTGAAATCTTCACCATGATGGTTCCATTATGATATACTTAACAACTCCTCCTTAAAAGGCCATGGGGTACATTTTTGTATTTTATCACTGTATGCCCTGACTGTTCTTGATTTTACTGATACACCTCCTTCCTCTAACAATTTACTTAACACTCTTTCAGTTTGTTTTTTACTAATTTCTGACCCCGTATTTCTACTATAATAAAACCCAACAAGATGACTCCAAACAAAACAGAGACAGACTGAAATAAAAAGGGAACAACAAAAAGTCATTATAGCCTTTCTTTCCTCCTGACATGTGTGTCCGTACTTTCTCCCTATCTGTTCCTCAGACGTGAATAGTTTTTCCTCATATGTGAGTGGTTTTTCTTCCGTCTCAATCATCTCCATGGACAGGCAGCTTAAAACAAAAGTGAAGCAAAACTAAAGAGGAATCTTAAAATGGCTACCCATCCTCTTGCCCTGCCCTCAGGGGCGAGCAGTTTACCTTATCACTTACCCTCAGTCGTTCCCTGTGCAAGCGAGGAAATGCTGCAGTCTGGCTGGGAAGAGTTAGGAGCCACTTGTCAAAAGAAATGAACTTTATTTTTAGAAAAACACACGCCATACAAAACAGCTCCTCAGGAAAAACCCTCAGAGCCCAACTGCCACCACTGGCTTCCTTATAAAGTCTCTGTCACTCCCACAAGCCTCTCCACCTTCCACAATTCTTCTGCTCTTGAGGCCCATTGGTTGGGTTGCGTGGGTGGAGCCAAAAAAGTCCCCCAATGAGCAGCTCCGTGGTCTGAAAGGGCAGGGAAACTGTCCAATGAACATCACCACAGAGGAGCCAATCAGCTAGATGTTGCTGGGGCCGCTGTGAGCCAATCATCAGCTTGCAGTCTGAAAGGGCGGGGAAACAGTTCAATGAGAATCTCCAATGAGCTAGATGTTGCTGGGGCCACTGTTAGCCAATAATCATCCAACAGCTGGAAATTTGCTGCCAGCTGGAAGTTTGCTGGGGCCCCTTCATATGTGGCTCTCAACAAATTCCTGTCTCCTTTCTCTGTAGCCTATTCAACACATGTATTTTTATATGCACATGTAGAATCCTACCTGTTATCACACGTACGTTTTAGTGAGGTTTGTGACTTGGCCAATAGAAGTTATGAGAAGAGATCACTCTTCCTAAACGCTGTTGGAACTGAAAATTCAACCTATGGGTGAGCTTCCTAGTAGAACACCATTATACATAAAAACATTTTTAGTGAAATAATTATTTTTGCATCTGTGGATGGTATATATTTTATGATGAATTTCGATTGGCATATATATTGCTAGATTTTAATTTCTCTGTGTGTGTGTCTGTGTGTGTATATATATGTATATGTGTGTGTGTGTGTGTGTGTGTATACACACACTCTCCAAATTTTTCTAATTATCAAATATATGAGTCTTATTATACATTCCTTAAAATCATTCATATTCATGTATGTGAATTTATGATCAACTATTCACAAGATTATTCTCAGAAATATACATCCACCTGAAATACATATTTGTTTCCTAGTACTGAAAACTAACTTGAGAGAATGGTGCATACAAATCCTAATATTTCTACAGTAATACCCAGTTTAACATCAATGCATGCAGTTTCCTATGGGACATGATGTGTATTTTGCAGTTCATTTTTATTAAACAGTGGTATATTAATATTTCTTCAGTTTATGCACATCATAGCATATATATTTCTTCCACAAGTTCACAAATTTATAGACATTTGTTTCAATTTCAATCACCTCCTGCTTCAGAACTCATATATTCCTCCAGGTTTCTTGACTGGTCTTTTCATGAGTCTTCTTTCAAAACACATTATTTTCGATTTCCATAATCATTTTTGAAGCAAAACTCACACACTCTTCATGATAAACCATAACCCTCATATTACTGTTAGATGTATAACTGGTTGTAATGAATGTATGTATATCAATTAAAGATTTTCTGTATATTTTCAGATATCAAATCAATTCATTATTTAATGTTGGAATCATTTTTATTATTTATTCACAGTATGGTCTGTTCATGAATTATTCCTATATTCATTGACACAGAGTACACCGCTTTGTTCCCCCAATATGAATTTATATGTCTTCAAAATATTGCTCCCAGTAATGGTGGAAGAAATACTTATGTCACCTGATCTACATATACATTATACCACAGTAATACTCTGGACACAGAAAGCAAAGGTCACTCTTATGTTTGTACCAAAGCCTTAATGAAAAGTGAGCATGGATTACTAAAAACATCCATGTCCAGGTTGCCAAATTGTCTCAAATGTAATTCCTATTGGTGGCTATATATTTGTTTCTTCCTAAGATTATGTATTCAACCTCAAGCCTGTTGAAAATGTCTAATTCTATCCCTCACTTTATACTTTGCCTGATTTTTAATGTCTCTATTGATATCTCCTAACCTACATGTTTTCCCCAGTTCATCATTGTAACTGACTCTTCACATGTCCTGACATTTACATTCACTCTCTTATTGAAAAGCTATTGCTAAAGAACTTTTGGTCCAAATTCTATACTCACTGTTGTTTCTAAACCTAGCAACTATCTTCCTAATTCTACTGACTTTCCCTTTTTGACTGGATGTTCTCTTCGACATTCAGTCATCCAAGGTACAAGGTATTATGCCATTGTGTATCGATTTATCTGAGACATCTGTGAAGAACATAATTCAAAGCTAAGTAACCCACTAAAGGGCCCAATGTCCTTCTGGGCTTCAAATCTTACGTAGATTTTTGTTTTCATACTCATATTTCATCTATATATTCTTGTTAATATTGCAGGTTCCTGATACCATTATTCATCCTGCAGAATGATTCCTAACCCAAATCGAATGTGCTATTAATTCTAACCATACAATGTTCCCTCAATCTAACTTTACAGAAGAGCAGGGACAGTGTGACCAGGAAAGTCTCAGTGGAGAAACCCTGCTTTGGACCTTTTGCTTACCTATTGTTCTGTTGTCCTGAATGTCAGGAAGGTCTTTGCCTCAGGCCACCCCTTTGTGAAGCCTGAACAAAACAGTTTTCAAATGGAAATGAATGAGCATCACCTGTGGCTCTTTGCTTAATTGCTTTGGAACAGGATGTGTCTGAATCAGCCTCTTGGCCCTGTGTGACTTAGATTCTCAGCACCTGATGGATCTAAAGAAAGATTCCATGTGTGCATCCAAAACCAAAATGGCAAAAAGTTCAGTAATTGTGAATGAAGTCTCTTTCCTTCCTCTGTTAGGTTCCTGACCTCCATCAAGAGAGAATAGGGATCCTTTGCGTCAAATGAGTTCTTGAAACCCTGAAGAGGTGCTTGGGTTTTCTCATGACTCCAAATCACATAAAGAATCTATACCTATCAGTCAGTAGTAGTCAGTCAATATTGCTCCCAGAAATGGTGGAAGAAATACTCATGTCACCAGATCTACATGTACATTTAATCACAAAAATATTCTGGACACAAAATTCAAAGTTCACATTTTTTATTGTACCAAAGCCTAAATGGAAAGTGAACATAGATTACTAAAAACATCCATGTCCAAGTTGCCTAATGCTCTCAAATGACAAACCTATTGGTGACTACATATTTGTTTCTTCCTAAGATTATATATTCAAAATCAACCCTGTTGAAAATATCTAAGCCTATCTCTCACTTTATACTTTGCTTCATTTCATAATGTCTCTATTGATATCTGCTTACCTAAATATTTTCCCAAGTTCATCATTGTGATTGACTCTTCACATGTGCTGACATTTAAATTCATTCTGTAACTATTGCTAAATAACATGTGTTCCAAATCCTACACTCACTCTTCTTCCTAAACCTACCTACTATCTTCCTAATCCTACCGACTATCCCTTTTTGACTGGATGTTCTCTTCGACATTTAGTCATCCAAGGTACAAGGTCCTATGCCATTGTATATGGATTTATCTGAGACATCTGTGCAGAACGTAATTCAATGGTAAGTAACCCAATCAAGGGCCCAATACCCTTCTGGGCATCAAATCTTACTTAGACTTCTGTTTTCATGAGTACATTTCACCTCTATATTCTTATCAATATTGCAGGTTCCCAATACCATTATTCATCCAGCAAAATGATTCCTAACCCAAATCGAACCTGTTATTAACCCTAATCATACAGTGTTCCCTCAGTCTTACTTTACAGAAGAGCAGGGACAGAGTTGGTCTTATAATACTGGAATGTAGGCGATCTTCTCCCTGCTGAGAACCTCAAAGGTCCAAGATGTAGGCAGCTATGAAGGACCTGAGAGACCAAAAGTCATCTTCCATGGCAAACAACCTGGTCAGGATGAAGGGTTGTGTCTGAATCAGCCTCTCTCTTCTTAATGTAGAGAAGATGGACCAAAGGAGGCCTGTGTGGAGAGCTGATTCTGGTTGCCTATGGTTGATATACCATTCTAACTTGTGAAAGTGTCACAGGACGTAGGGGAAGCCTCCATCTCATGGGACCCTTGGAAGCAACTGTGAGGACAAAGTGGTTGCCAAGGCAGTGACCTCATTCAGTTCCTGAAGGAAGTGACCTGACTTCACTTCCTTGGTGATGGAATGTGGGATCCAGGAAGCCAGGCACACAGAGCCAGTCCCAGTTCCACTCCCAGTGGTCTCACTTGTTTGGATTTACCAAAGCTGAGTCAGGCTATCTTGGTACCTAGAGATGTGAGGATGGCCAAACGGAAGGAAAGCTCTGAAGAGGGGCCTTTTCTGAGAAAGCAGGTAGTGGCACACCACTGGATTTTGAAAAGTCTCAGTGAAGAAACCCTGGTTTGTGCCTTCTAATTACCTATTGTTCTGTTGCCCTGAATGTCAGTAAGGTCTTTGCCTCAGGCCAACCCTTTATGAAGCCTGATGAAAAAGTTTTCAAATGAAAATGAATGGGCTCCAGAATGGCAATATGTAAATCAATGGTTGTGCAACTGAAGTGATTCTGCAATCTGTATATGGGGTAAAAATGGGAGCTCATATCCCACTTGAATCAAAGTGTGAAATATGATATATCAAGAACTATGTAATGTTTTGAACAACCTACAATAAAAATTAATTAAAAAAAAAGAAAATGAATGGGCATCATCTGTGGCTCTTTGCTTAATTTCTTTGGAAAGGGATGTGTCTGAATCAGCCTCTTGGCCCTGTGTGAGGCTGTGGCTTAGATTCTCAGCACCTGATGGATCTAAAGAAAGATCCCATGTGCGCATCCGAAACCAAAATGGCCAAAAGAGCAGTCACTGTGGATGAAGTATCTCGCATTTCTCTGTAAGGTTCCTGACTTTCATCAAGTGAGATTAGGGATCTTTGGGTCAAATGAGTTCTTCCAAGCCCTGCAGAGGCTAGCCCATAGCTGCTAGGGTTTTCTCATGACACCAATTCACATACAGAATCTAATCCCCACGGTAGGTAGTCCTCAATTTGGAGAAGCAGAGCAGTATTAACGGCAGGCCTATTTGATCATTCCTGGTTCACAGGAAGGGTGTCCAGGCCACCTAGATGTTAGGCAAATGAGGGGCTGGGGAGCTTATTTTGGATACTGACTTGGGCTGCGCCCCTCATGGAAACCTCCAGCCAAAGTTTATGATGAATGTCTATATGGCAGAACATGAGGGCCATGTGGGAGTGTTTTGATTTTATTTGTGGTCATTTGTGTGGCAGTTGGAAGAGATGACTGCGTCCACCTGGGCTTGCTCTGATTCCCCTTAGAGACTGAGTCCTGGAACTGACCTCAGAGGAGTATTGCCATGAATTGTGTTGGGATTTAAGAGGCCACGCATGAGAGTCGCCCTTGGAAACTGAGATCTAGTTCGAGGGTAGCTTTCCACAGGACACTGGGAATCTCTGCCAGGATATTATATGATTTTATTCTTAAAGACTTGGCAGCCTTAAACACACCCCAAAACACACATGGACCTCACATAGTAGACCTCAATGTGCCTGGCTTCATGTGACCTTTTGGAACTCTTTAGGAAGCCTTGCCTGTGAGAGTTCTCCAGAGATTTCATTGAAATGAGCTTCCTCACCATTTAATGGTTCCTGAATGAATTGAAACCCACAGTGCCTCCAACTTCATCCTTGAAAAATGGTTAGATAAATACCTTGAAATTTTTGAAATTCCCATACCCAGGTGGCACTGGAGAAACTTTGGATGTCCTGTTTCTGATCATGAGTATACCAGACAGTGCCTAGATTGACTGGGTTTCATGAAAATGGTGAAGAAGAGAGATGTCAGTAACTTGGAGCCTGTTGACTAGTGGGCCTAGAGAATTGGTGGGCAGGAGTGTGGTAAAACATCTGTGGTGGGGCCATGTGGATCTGCCATTGGCTTCCAAATGGCTTTTGACTGACATGGTGCAGCTAGCAGACCCTTCTATGCAAAGGCATCTTGTTATATGGAGAGTTTTCAGGGCAATGTTCAGAATCAGGTTGCTATGTTCAAGGTGGTTCAGGTTGCTATGTGAGATAGAAGCCTGGTTTGTGCTTTCTCCTGCATACCCTGATCCACCACAAGTGACAGAACTCCCTCCAGCACTGTGTGCCAGTTGAACTCCTTGTATTTCATGAAGAAAATACTTAACTCCCAGTGCAGCAGCAAAAAAAAAAAAAAAAAAAAAAAACTAGGAAAAGTGGAGGATGACCAAATGGCTTCATAGTCCACACGGGGAAACACTTAGCCCCCACTGGCCACAAAGAGAGAATTCAGCACTGCTGCCTCAGGTTCATTGGAAAATAACATACCATGTCCTCCAGGTCACATAGATGCAGACACAGCTTTGTTGGTCTCACTACAAAGGAAGCTAAAGCTCCTGACAACAACATATATTTCAAGTACGCACCCTCAGATGCAGTTTCTCTAGAAGACTTTAGGCCAGCAGCACTCCATGTTTGTGGAGTGTTTACCCTGTCCCTTACTTTTGGAGACTCCTCTACCACCTCCAAGGTTGTGAAATCTTCAGCATTTTCCATTCCATAAATATATTCACAGATTTTCTAACTTTTCTCTAATTGTGTCTTACTTGGGATTGATGGTAATGTCAAGGCGTTGTTCTGGATGAGAGTGGGAAGATTTTTGGTAGCACATATTAACATACACGTTGGATTCATTTTCCAATTTTCCATTCTAAATACTGAAACCCTGACACAAACCCATTACCTAATAATCTCTGACTACTAATTCTAATATGATGGAGAAAATTAACCAAAACAGAATAGAAATGCAAGCAGTTCAGAGGAGGCATGTTGTATTTTTGCACTTGCCTTTTGTCTTATATAGGGTAGGAGTTATAAATCTAGTCAATTATTTGTTGAAATAGTTCACCATGTGTATGTAAAGTTAAAAAATATGTGAATTCCTGTCTCCATTTCTCTGTAGCCTGTTAAGCACATGCAATTTTATATGCACATATAGAATCCTACCTGGTATCACATGTACATTCTTTTCAGCTGGCTGACTTTGCAGGTACAAATTGTGAGAAGAGATCACTCCTCCTAAATGCTGTTTGAACTGAAAATTCAAACTATGGGTGAGCTTCCTGGTTTAACAACATTATACATAAATCCATGTTCAGCAAAATGAATATTTTTGCATCTGTGGATGATGTATATTTCATGGTGATTGTCCATTGGAATATATATTGCTATTTTTAATGTCTCTCTGTGTATATATATATATATATATATATATATATATATATAATACTCTCCAGATTTTTCAAATTATGAAAAATGGGTTTTACTATACACTCCCTAAATTCATTCATATTCTTGTATGTGGATTTATAATCAACTTTTCACAAAATTATTCTCAGAAATATTCATCCACCTGAAATACATATTTGTTTCCTATTACTGAAAACTAATTTCAGTGAATGGTGCCTACAAATCCTAATATTTCTACAGTAAGTTTAACATCAATGCAAGTAGATTCTGATGGGACATGATGTGTAGTTTAACATTCATTTTTATTCAACACTGGTACATTACTATTTCTTCAGTTCATACATATCATAGGATATATATATTTCAAGCACAAGTTAGAAAATTTATAGACAATTTTTTTCACTTTCAATGACTTCCTGCTTCAGAACACATGTATTCCTCCATCTTTCTTGGCTTGTCTTTTCATGAGACTTATTTCCACACATATTATTTTTGATTTCCATAATCACTTTTGTAGCAAAACTCACACATTCTTCATGATAAACCATAACCCTAATATTACCATTATTTGTGTAACAGGTTGGAATGAATGATTGTATATCAATATAAGATTTCTTATAAGTTTTCAGATATCAATTCAAATCATTATTAAAAGTGGAACCAGTTTCATTATATATTCACAGTAATGTCTACTCATGCATTATCTCTATATTCATAGTCACAGGGTACACCTCTTTGTTTCCCCAATATGAATTTATACGTCTTCAAATATTGCTCCCAGATATGGTGGAAGAAATACTCATGGCCCCTGATCTAAATATACATTTAATCACAGTAATATTCTGGACACAAAATGCAAGTGTCATGCTTATGATTGTACCAAAG
Source organism: Callospermophilus lateralis (assembly GCF_048772815.1). Classification (NCBI taxonomy): domain Eukaryota; kingdom Metazoa; phylum Chordata; class Mammalia; order Rodentia; family Sciuridae; genus Callospermophilus; species Callospermophilus lateralis. Next base: position 648,239 of record NW_027513505.1, on the reverse strand, counting down.
CCACAATGTAAAGTGAACATGTATTACTAAAAACTTCCATGTCTAGGTTGCCTAGTGCTCTCAAATGTCAATCCTATTGGTGACTACATATTTGTTTCTTCCCAAGATTATATATTCAAACTCAACCCTCTTGAAAATCTCTAATCCTGTCAATCACTTTATACTTTGCCTGATTTTGTAATGTTTCCATTGATATCTGCTTTCCTACATATTTTGTCCAGTTTGTCATTGTGACTGACTCTTCACGTGTGCTGACATTTAACTTCACTCTCTAACTGAAACCCTATTGCTAAAGAACTTTTTTTCCAAATCCTATACTCACGCTTCTTCCTAAACCTACCAACTATCTTCCTAATCCTACGAACTATACCTTTTTGACAGGATGTTCTCTTCTACATTCAATCATCCAATAAATGTCGGGTGAGCGGCAGAGGAAGATACCACCAAGAGACTGTCTCATGCAACAGCTAAGGGTTTATTGGGGGTCCAGCATGCTGGGCCTCAGTGCTCACTTGAATAGAGCAGAGAGCCCTGAGAACAGCTTAAGCAAATCTTATATACTTTCCTTGGAGAGGGCAGGGAGGAAAGTTTATTGATGGGTCAGGGCGAGTGGGCAGTTTTCATGCAACTGGTGAGGGAGTACATTCTACAATTTGGCAGTTGGGGACAGCACATTCTGGGAACAAGATTAGCAAACAGTTGTCAATATTTCAACAGTGTTTTGTTAAGCATACAGAAAAACAGGAAGTGACAAGTACTAATTTTATTAACCTTTTATTCTCCACTTCTTCTTCTGGCTACTTTTAGTCATAAAAGTGATCATTTTTGGGTGTACATTCTATGTCTGCTAGTGGGGTATTGCCATAAGTTTAACTTGTCCAATTTGAGCTTGGAGAAAAGAAATTACACGGTTGAGCAAACATGGTTTTATAGTTAGCAACAATATGAAGAGTATTATTGGACCGGCCAGGGTTGATAAAAGCATAGTTAACCATGAAGACTGTGTGAACCAAGACTCAAACAACCATTTTTGGGCCTCTATCTCTGGTTGTTTCTCTTCAAGTTGTCTTTTTAATTTACTCATAGATTTTTTTACAACTCCAGTATTGTCGGCATAGAAACAACATTCTTCCCTCAATGCAGCACAAAGGCCTCCTTCTCTCATGAAGTGGAGGTCCAACCCTCGACTGTTCTGTAAAATAAGTTCAGAGAGACAGGTAAAAGATTCCTGCAAAGCTCTGATGGAGGTTTCTAATATCTTAGTTTTGGTCTATTGCTGCTTCTAATTGGGTCATTTGTTGTGTCCCATGGACCAGGGCAGTGGTTCCTGTGCCCACCCCTGCAGCAACTCCTATTCCTAATAGGATGGCTAAAGTGAGGGTATATGTTCCCAGGGGAACCGGGTTCTATGCCCCCCCTATTTGATTTCAAATGAACCTGTGTTATGATAGTGCACTCTGGGAAACATCTGCACCATTACATAATTAATCATATCTGTTGACCATTTCATGAAAACATAAACAATATTTAAGTATATAGAATAATACTGTTGTAGGGACGGACGAGGCAAGGCAACCTAAGATAGCACCAAAAACAGGGAAACAGTCCTAATTGGGTGCAACCGGATTCAGAGGGCATTGCTTCTGTTGTAATCAATTCATCCCCTGAACCCCAAGTTTAGATAGTTTCAGAATTTTGTACCCAACATGTAAGGGAAGGGGCTCAGAAGTTCACAGTTTGCAGAAGTTAACAAAAAGCAAATTTTGTTTCTGTTTTTTTCTCTATTCTGTGCAAGTTTACTTTTAAAGGACGCCTGGGAGGGTGAGAGCTTTTTCTTCCCTTTCCTTTTCCCCCCTGCCAGCTGTTACCAAGGAGCCTAGTTGGTAACTTCTTAATCTTAGAAATGTAGGCATCTCTGTGAAGCGCCAGCTCAAGGCCAGAGGCATTGTTCACATATTTTGGGAAAAACTAGTAAGGGGTTGTCTAGCTTAGAAGTGCTGAGTTTTTTAGCCAGTGGCCAAGTAGAACAGGGCAATACAAAAAGTGAAAGTTTATCTACATTGAACTCTTTTATATGGAGCCTTTTGCTGAAAGTTCTAAAGTCAGCCATGGTGAAGACTTCTGGAGAAGGTCAGTTAATACTTTTCTGTGGGCCTGGCACAGAGGGGAAACACGGGGAAGGTGGGGCTGAGAGCAGCTCCGAGGATCTGAGAATGAGGAAGGAGAGATGTAAAAGAATAATGGGAAAGGGGTTTGGGATTTCTTAGCAACAAAAACATGAGCAGTAGAACAGGTAGAGTAGAGGGGAAGATTGGAGTGAGTATCCCAAAACCCTGTGAGACACTTCAAATTCTTAGTAAACTGTTTTCAGTGATGACAAAGCAACTTTAAAGGCCATTTTTATTACATCTTGGATAGGGGTCTGAGGGCTCTCCTCAGCTGGTTTGAGCTTTGGGTTAGCTAGTAAGAGGTCCTGGTGGGACCCGGTTCAGGCACTGACAGGAGAAGAGAGGAGTGAGTGGGTACAGGGGTGCCTTAGTACCTGCTACCTGAGAACCGGCGAAGTTAGGGGGTTTTGATCTAGTAATTCGAGGAGAGAAATCAGGTTTCTGAGGTGGGAGTGACAGCAGAGAGTCTGGAGCAGAAGGCTGAGAGTGAGGATCTATTGGAGAAGCATAGTTCAGGATGTGAGTGAAGGAGGGAAAAGGCTTCCACATAGGGGAATCTCCTTTCACACTTTTGAGCACTTGCAGAAGTTAAAAAGGTCACCCAGAATTTGAGGATCTAGAGACCCCTCTGGGGGCCATCGGTTTTGGTTATCTAATTGGTAATATGGCCAATGCTGTGTACTGAGTTTGATGAGGAGTTTGGATTCCATCAGGCAGCCCCTGTATGCTCACATCCCGATGACATACAGAAGAAGTCGGCTTTTTCCCCACCCATCCGTGACGTTTTGTGTTTTTGATAGTCTGCCAGGCAACCATAGTAATCTAGCCTAGCCAACCTGCATCTGGTTCGCGTGTCCCTACATCCATAATGTTTGTTTCCATTATCTATGATACAGAAGGGATTTAATGGAATTTTATTTGGATCCTCTTCATCAGGGTTATCTCAATAGGAATGACATATAGCCAGCTGACAAATGTCTGGGTGGAGAGATGGCCACCAGGTCCCTAAGATGACTCTTTGTGAGATTGATTATACTTCTTTTCCAGTAGAATTTGTGATCAGCCATCGCTGCTGAATGGGCTGATGACGGTTAAGACTACTTGTGGCCAAGGGGAGAGTCTATAACCTTATCCACATGGCGAATATGCAATTTGAAAGTATTACCAGTCTTTTCCAGTTTCCAGCCAGAGTCTGGACAGGGCGCAGGCTTGGGATGAGAGGCATGGATCCAGGAAGTGATTCTGTCTACCTTTACCACTGTAGGTGTTATAAGTAGCACCTGGTATGGTCCTTTCCAGCGGGGTTCCGGGGATGACACCTGATGTCGTCTTAAGTAGATGAACCCTCTTATTTGATATCGATGTGGAGTCCCCTCATTTCCAGTTTGGTAGGCAGTAGCCAGCTTTTTTCACAGGTATCACTGAGTTCTTTTAAGAGCTTTAAGTCTGTCAAGCAAGGGGGTATAAAAGTGATGGTTAGGTCTTAGAGTTGGGATTAGGTCCCTTATTGGAGGAGGGCCACCATAGAGAATTTCACAGGGGGTAAGGTTACTCAAAGAAAGAGAGGGAGTATTTCTTGCATGAAACATTGCATAAGGCAAGAGCATAATACAATCTTTTATGTTGGTCTCTATGCTTAATTTCGTTAAATCTCTTTAATGGTTCTATTCATTCTTTCTACCTGTCCTGAACTCTGGGGTCTATAAGCACAATATAACTTCCAATTAATCCCCTGTTTCCTGGCTAACCCCTGACTTACCTGGACCATGAACACGGGTTCATTATCAGACCCTATTACCCGCTTAGCTTCCTCCAATGGTAGAGAGGCTGAGTCAGCAGCACGGGAATCACTTAGAGGGTGTTGTGGGTTAGAGGACGAGTGCAGCGGATAAGGAGGGGGAGAAGAGTCCAGTAGAGTCAAATCTTGTGACTCAGGAAGAACAGAGTTTGCAGGAGGAGGAGGAGGAGAGGGTTTGAGAGATCATGGGGGAAGGAGTAGGAGCAGAGGCAAGGGCAAAAAAAGGCTTCACCCATGGAGGAGGAGATTTGCAGAGGTCCTGAAAAGTTAAGATATATGGCTGTTGATCTGGATGACTATGTGGCCCCTGCTGAAAGACAATATCTCTGACTTCTTAAATTAGTGGTAAGTAGAAAGATCCTTCTAGGGGCCATACGACTCTAAAGGTGGGCCATTCTGAGGCACATAGAGTCTGCCAGGTCTAGCGTTTTACTAAAAAAAGAAAGATTCTGAGCCCTTAAGCGAATTTTGGTCCAGTGATCAAGGGTCAGGGACAGAGGCATTGAAGTGCTCTGTCCCATGATGAATGATACACAAACTAAATGCAACGACACACGACACAGATATAACAAGACCATAAAGACAGGCAATGGACGTACATCACTGAGACCAGGAATCAGTAGACAGCAAAACCCGATGGAATGGCAATACCGAATCCGAAACAAAATATCACTGAATCTAGGAGACAATTGTTCCTTGATTTCCTGAGTCCTCTGCGGCGTCCCCCAGGGAGGTGCCCTGTGTCTCTGTGAGAGGTCTCTCAGCCAAAGTCGGAGAGAACGCAGGCTCTTCATCGCAAGCGATATTGCAAAGCCCTAACATGAATCCTGAAACCAGAAAGAGGTGCCTTACTTGCTCCGAGAGGAGCCCTTTGGGGTCTCTCGTCCGCCAGTGATGGAACTCGGTGGAACGTCAATATGTAAAGGTCCGGCGAGTGTCAGAGGAAGAGATCACCAAGAGACTGTCTCATGCAACAGCAAAGGGTTTATTTGGGGTCCAGCATGCTGGGCCTCAGAGCTCACTTGAATAGAGCAGAGAGCCCTGACAACAGTTTAAGCAGGGATTATTTACTTTCCTTGAGAGGGCAGGGAGGAAGTATACTGATGGGTAAGGGCGAGTGGGCGGTTTACATGCAACCTGGTGAGGGAGCATATTCTACAGTTTGGCAGTTGGGGACAGTACATTCTGGGAACAAGATTAGCAAACAGTTCTCAAGATTTCAACAGTGTTTTGTTAAGCATACAGAAAAACAGGAAGTGACAATTAACTATTTTAATAACCTTTCACTACCGACTATCCTTTTGGACTGGATGTTCTCTTCTACATTCAATTTTCCAAGGTAAAAGGTCCTATGCCATTGTATATCAATTTATTCAAACCTAAGTATCCCAATCAAGGGCCCAATGCCCTTCTGGGCTTCAAATGTTACTTAGATTTCTGTTTTCATACATATATTTCCCCTGTACATTCTTATACATATTGCAGGTTCCCAATACCATTATTCATTCAGCAGAATGATTCCTAACCCCGAATCGAATATGTTATCAATCCTAACCATACACTGTTACCTCAATCTAACTTTAGAGAAGAGCAGGGACAGAGTTGGTCTAACAATACAGGGATGTAGGGGATCTTCCACCTGCTGAGAACCTCAAAGTTATATGCAGTAATGATCCCTGAAGAAGATGTAGGCACCTTTGAAGGACCAGATTCAGAAAAAGTCATCTTCCATGGCGAACAACCTGGTCATGATGAAGGGTTGTGTCTGAATCAGCCTCTCTATTCTTAATGTAGAAAAGATGGAAAAATGAGACCTGTGTGGAAAGCTGTTCCCGGGTGCCTATGGTTGATATACCATTCTAACTTGTGAATGTGTCACAGTAAGCAGGGGCAGCCTCCATCTAAAGGGACCCTTGGAAGCAACTGTTAGGACAAAATGGTTGCCAAGGCAGTGACCTCATTCAGTTCCTGAAGGAAGTGACCTGACCTCACTTCCTTGGTGATGGAATGTGGGATCCAGGAAGCCAGGCACACAGAGCCAGTCCCAGTTCCACTCCAATTGGTCTCACTTGTTGGATTTACCAAGGACAGAGTCAAGCTATCTTGGTACCTACAGATGTGAGGATGGCCAAATGCCAGGGATGCTCTGAATAGGGGCCTTTCCTGAGAAAGCAGGTAGTGGCACACCAATGGATTTTACATTTCTCAGTGAAGAAACCCTGGTTTGTTCCTTCTAATTACCTATTGTTCTGTTGCCCTGAATTTCAGTAAGGTCTTTGCCTCAGGCCAACCCTTTAGAAAGCCTGAAGAAAGAGTTTTCAAATGGAAATGAATGGGCAACATCTGTGGCTCTTTGCTTAATTGCTTTGGAGAGGGATGTGTCTCAATCAGCCTCTTGGCGTGTGTGAGGCTATGGCTTAGATTCTCAGCACCTGATGGATCTAAAGAAAGATTTTATGTGCGCATCCAAAACCAAAATGGCCAAAAGAGCAGTCACTGTCGGTGAAGTATCTCGCATTCCTCTGTAAGGTTCCTGACTTCCATCAAGTGAGAATAGGAATCTTTGGGTCAAATGAGTTCTTCCAAGCCCTGCAGAGGCCAGCCCATAGCTGCTAGGGCCTTCTCATGACACCAATTGACATTAACAATCTAATCCCCAAGGTAGGTAGTCCTCAATTTGGAGAAGCAGAGCAGTATTAACGGCAGGCCTATTTGATCATTCCTGGTTCACAAGAAGGGTGTCCCGGCCACCCAGACTTTAGGCAAATGAGGGGCTGGGGAGCTTATTTTGGATACTGACTTGGGCTGCGCCCCTCATGTAAACCTCCAGCCAGAGTTTATGATGAGTGTCTATATGGCAGAACATGAGGGCCATGTGGGAGTGTTTTGATTTTATTTGTGGTCATTTGTGTGGCAGTTGGAATAGATGACTGGGTCCACCTGGGCTTGAACTTGCTGTGATTCCCCTTAGAGACTGAGTTCTGGAACTGACCTTAGAGGAGTATTGCCATGAATTGTGTTGGGATTTAAGAGGCCACGCATGAGAGTCGCCCTAGGAAACTGAGATCTAGTTCGAGGGTGGCTTTCCACAGGACACTGGGAATCTCAGCCAGGATATTATATGCTTTTATTCTTAAAGACTTGGCAGCCATAATTAAGATTCAAAACACGCATGGCCTCCATCTCATGGGATTCTTGGAAGCAACTGTTAGGACAAAATTGTTGCCAAGGCAGTGAAATCATTCTGTTCCTGAAGGAAGTGACCTAACCTCACTTCCTTGGTGATGGAACTCTCTGAACTTGGGATCCAGGAAGCCACTTAAACAGTGCCAGTCCTAGTCCCACTCTCAGTGTTTTCACTTTTTGGATTTCCCGAGGACAGAGTCATTCTTTCCTGCTAACTACTGATGTTAGGATGGCCAAATAACAGGAAAGCTCTGAAGAAGGGCCTTTCCAGAGAAAGAAGGTAGTGCCTCACTGCTGGCTCCTGACAACTTCAGAGAGGTGACCAGAGACACACAGGCCATTTTGGGGGAACATTGTATGGCCCTCTAGTCACAGGACACTCCGGATAGTCACAGACATACTTGTGGGAAGGAGGTGTCTTTGTGGGTGTGGGTGTGAGTTTGTGGTTTTCTCTCATGTTCTGAAAGCATCACGGGAGTTCCAGGGTTTTCAATCATTTGAAGCCAGCGAGTTCCCTTAGCCGGGCCAGCTTCCTCCTGAGGAGGTGGGGCTGTGTGTGCTGTGGGGGAGTTATCTGGAGGGCGTAGGGCCAGCTTAGCTTCCTCCAATGGCGGAGAGGCTGAGTCAGCTGCAGGGGAATAACTTAGAGGGGGTTGGTGGTGGGGGGATGAGGGCAGGGTATAAGGAGGGGGATGAGAGTCCAGTAGAGTCAAATCTTGTGACTCAGGGAGAACAGAGGGTGGTGGAGGAGGAGAAGCAGAGGGTTTGAGAGATCATGGGGGAAACAGTACGAGCAGGGAAAGGGACAAGGAAAGGCTTCACCCATGGAGGAGGAGACTTGCAGAGGTCCTGCAAAGTTAAGATACATGGCTGTTGATCAGGATGGCTATGTGTGCGCAGCTGAAAGACAATATCTCTGACTTTTTAAATTAGTGGAAAGAAGAAAGATGCTTCTAGGGGCAATCCGACTTGAAAGGTGAAGCATTCTGAGGCACAGACAGTCTGGCAAGTCTGGAGTTTTACTGAAAAAGAAAGATTCTGACCCCTTAAGCGAATTTTGGTCCAGTGATCAAGGGTCAGGGACAGAGACATTGAAGTGCTCTGTCCCATATTGAAAGATACACAAACAGTGAATGCAACAACACACAACACAGACAAGACAAGACAATAAAGACAGGCAATGGACGTCCAAAACTGAGACCAGGACTGCATAGCAGGCAAAACCCTATGGGCTGGCAATACCGAATCTGAAACAAAAAATCACTGAGTCGAGGAGACAATTGTTCCTCGATTTCTCGAGTCCTCGGTGGCATCCCCCAATACAATTATTCATGCAGCAGAATGATTCCTAACCCAAATCTAACATGTTATCAACCCTAACCATATACTGTTACCTCAATCTAACTTTTCAGAAGAGCAGGGACAGAGTTGGTCTTACAATCCAGGAATGTAGGGGATCTTCCACCTGCTGAGAACCTCAAAGATCCATGCAAAAATGATCCCTGAAGAAGATGTAGGCAGCTTTGAAGGACCCGATTGAGCAAAAGTCATCTTCCATGGCGAACAACCTGGTCAGGATGAAGGGTTGTGTCTGAATCAGCCTCTCTGTTCTTAATGTAGAGAAGATGGACCAAATGAGACCTGTGTGGAGAGTTGTTCCCAGGTGCCTATGGTTTATATACCATTCTAACTTGTGAATGTGTCACAGGAACCAGGGGCAGCCTCCATCTCATGGGACCCTTGGAAGCAACTGTTAAGACAAAATGGTTGCCAAGGCAGTGAACTCATTCTGTTCCTGAAGGAAGTGACCTCACCTCACTTCCTTTGTGATGGAACTCTCTGATCTTGGGATCCAGGAAGCCAGTTAAACAGTGCCAGTCCTAGTCCCAGTCCCAGTGTTCTCACTTTTTGGATTTCCCTAGGACAGGGTCATTCTTTCTTGCTAACTACTGATGTTAGGATGTCGAAATGGCAGAAAAGCTCTGAAGAGGGGCCTTTCCTGAGAAAGAAGGTAGTGCCTCACCGCTGACTCCTGACAACTTCAGAAAGTTGGCCAAAGACACAAGATCTGAGACAGGACAGGCTATTTTGGAGGAACATTGTATGGCCCTCCAGTCAGAGGACACTCCGAATAGTCACAGACCTACTTGTGGGAAGGAGGTGCCTTTGTGGGTTTGGGTATGAGTTTGTGGTTTTGTCTCATGTTCTGAGAATAGGTAGGAAAGGCGGTTTGTTTGGTTTGGAGTGAACTATTTCTAGTAAGTCTTTTGACAATGTGAGTGTTTATATGTCTGTAATTCACTGTCCGTGGTTGTAGACATTAGAAAAGATAATGCATCAGTGGATGTGTCCTGTCTATGAGAAAGCTCCCCAGCATTCATTCTACCAAATTTATGAATGGACTGCCGCTTGCCTTATGGATGGCCAACTCCTGCTATGTGTGCATCCAAAACCAAAATGGCTAAAAGAACAGTCATTGTGGATAGAGTCTCTTGACTTCCTCTGTAAGGTTCCTGATCTCAATTAAGTGAGAATAGAGATCCTTTGGGTCAAGTGAATTCTTTAAATCCTACAGAGGCTAGCTCATAGTTGCTTGGGTTTTCTCATGACATTAATTCACATAAAGAATCTAAAACGCACAGTCAGTAGGCCTCAAATTGGAGAAGCGGAGCAGTATTAATGGCAGGCCTATTTGATCACTCCTGGTTCACAGGAAGCATGTCCAGGCCACCATGACTTTAGGCAAATGAGGGGCACGGGAGCTTATTTTGTACACTGCCTTGGGCTGCACCCCTCAAGGAAACCTCCAGCCAGAGGTTATGATGAGTGTCTATATATAAGAAGATGAGGGCAATGTGGGAGTTTTTTGGTTTTAATTGTGGTCATTTGTGTGGTGGTAGGAAGAGATGACTGGGTCCACCTGGGCTTGAACTCTGGTGTGATTCCCCATAAAGACTGAGTTCTGGAATTGACCTCAAAGAAGTATTGCCATGAATTGTGTTGGCATATTAGGAGGCCACACATAAGATTGGCCCTTGGAAACTGAGATCTAGGCCCAGAGTGGCTTTCCACAGAGCACTGGGAATCTCAGCCAGGATATCACATGATTTTATTGTGAAAGATTTGACAGCCATAGTTGAGAGTCAAAACACACATGGACTTCACATTGTAGACCTCAATGGGCCTGGGTTCATGTGAACTTTTGGCCACTCTTTGGGAAGCCTCTCCTGTGATAGTCCTCCAGAGCTTTCATTGAAATTAGCTTCCTCACCATTTGATGGTTATTGAATTAATTGAAAAACTCAGTGCCTCCAACTTCATTCTTGAAATATGGCTCAATATATAACATGAACTTTTTGTAATTCCCATGACCAGGTGGCACTGGAGAACCATTGGATATCCTGTTGCTGATCATGAGTGTACCAGACAGTGCCTTGATTGACTGGGTTTCACGAAAATTGTGAAGATCAGAGATGCCAGTTAGTTGGACCCTGCTGAGTAGTGGTCCTAGAACAAAGGTGGCCAGGTGTGAAATAAAACAGCTATGGTAGTTTCATGTGGATCTACCATTGGCTTCCAAATGACTTCGACTAACATTTTGCAGTCAGCAGACCCTTATATGTAAAGGCATCATGTTGTATGCATAGGTTTCAGGGCAATGTTCAGAATCAGGTTGCTTTGTTAAAGGGGGCAAGCTATGTTGGAAAGAAGCCTGGTTGGTGCATAATCCTACAGACCCTGTCCCACCACACGTGACAAAACTCCATCCAGCACTGTGTCCCAGTTGAACTCCTTGTATTTCGTGAAGCAATTACCAAACTCCCAGTGCATCAGGAAGAAAAACCACGAAAATTGGAGGATGACCAAATGGCTTCACAGTCCACACGAGGAGACACTTAGACACTAGTGGCCACAGTTGACCTACAAAGAGAGAATTCAGCACTGCTGCCTCATGTTCATTGGAAAATAAGATACCATGACCTCCAGGTCACATAGATGTAGACACAGCTTTGATGGTCTCACTACAAAGGAAGCTAAATCTCCTGACAACGTATATTTCAAGTGCCCAACCTCAGAGGCATTTTCTCCAGAAGTCTTTGGGCCAGCAGAGCTCCATGTTTGTGGAGTGTTTACCATGTCACTTACTTTTGGAAACTCCTCTTCCACCTCTAAGGTTGTGAACTCCGGAGCATATTCAATTCCAGATATGTATTCACAGATTTTCTAACTCATCTCCTCTAAATGTGGTATTTGGGGCGAAGGTAATATCAAGGCATTGTTCTGGATGAGAGTGGGAAGATTTTTGTGTAGCACATATTTGCATACACATTGGATTCATTTTCCAATTTTCCATTCGAAATACTCAATCCCTGATACTATCCCATACCCTACTAGACTCTGACTACTAATCCTAACATGATGGAGAAAAATAACCCAAACAGAATAGAAATACAAGCAAATCAAAGAGTCGTGTTGTATAGTTGAACTTGCCTTTTCTATTATATAGCGTAGGAGTTATAAATCTAGTCAATTTTTTGTTGAAAGAGTTCTCCATGTGTTTTTACACTTATCAAATATGTGAATTCCTGTCTCCCCCATTTCTCTGTATCCTATTCAGTACATGTATTTTTAAATGCACATATAGAATCATACCTTGTATCACACGTATTTTCTTGTGAGGTGGCTGACTTGGCAGATACAAATTGTGAGAAGAGATCACTCCTCCTAAATGCTGTTGGAACTGAAAATTCAACCTATGGGTGGGCTTCCTAGTTGAACAACTTATACATAAATCCATGTTCAGTAAAATGAATGAATACTTTTGGATACGTGGATGATATATATTTCACGATTAATTTCGATTGGCATATATATTGCTAGTTTTTAATGTCTCTGTGTGTGTGTGTGTGTGTGTGTGTGTGTGTGTGTGTGTGTGTATACACACACACTGTCCAGATTTTACTAAATATGAAATATATGTGTCTTTTGGCCACTCTTTTGGAATCCTTACCTGTGAGAGTTCTGTAGAGCTTTCATTGAAATGAGCTTCCTCAACATTTAATGGTTCCTGAATGAATTGTAACCCACAGTGCCTCCAACGTCATCCTTGAAAAATGGCTCAGTAAATACCATAAAATGTTTGAAATTCCCATGACCAGGTGTCACTGGAGAACCTTTGGAAGTCTTCTTGCTGATCATGAGTGTACCAGACAGTGCCTTGTTTGACTTGTTTTCTTAAAAATTGTGTAGAACAAAGATGCCAGTAAGTTGTAGCCTGCTGAGAAGTGGGCCCAGAGCTGTGGTGAGCAGGTGTATGATAAAACATCTGTGGTGGGGCCATGTGGTTCTGCCATTGACTTCCAAATGGATTTTGGCTGACATGGTGCAGCCAGCAGACCCTTATATGTAAAGGCATCTTGTTATATGGAGAGGTTTCAGGGCAATGATCAGAATCAGTTTGTTATGGACAAGGGGCCAAGCTATGTGGGATAGAAGGCTGGTTGGTGAATTCGTCTGCAGACCCTGACCCTCTACACATGACATAACTCCCTCCAGCACTGTTTCCCAGTTGAACTCCTTGTATTTCATGAAGCAAATACCAAAATACCAGTGCAGAAACAAGAAACATCACGAAAATTGTAGGAGGAACAATTGGCTTCACAGTCAAGAAAGGGAGACACCTAGCCCCCAGTGTCCACAGTTTACCTACAAAGAGAGAATACAGCACTGCTGCCTCATGTTCTTTGGATAATAAGAAACCAAGTCCTCCAGGTCACATAAATGCAGACCCATCTTTGATGGTATCACTACAAAGAAAGCTAAAGCTCCTGACAACAACATATATTTCAAGTGCCCAACCTCAGGGGCAGTTTCTCAAGAAGTCTTTAGGCCAACAAAGTTCCACGATTGTGGAGTGTTCATCCTGTCCCTTACTTTTGAAAACTCCTCTACAACCCCCAAGGTTGTGATCTCCTGAGCATTTTCTATTCCAGATATGTATTCACCGATTTACTAATTCATCTCCTCTAACTGTGTCTTACTTGGGGTGAAGGTAATGTCAAGGCATTGTTCTGAATGAGAATGGGTAGATTTTTTGTAGCACATATTTGCATACACAATGGATTCATTTTCCTATTTTCCATTCGAATTACTGAAACCTGACACCAACCCATACCCTACTAGAGTCTGCCCACTAATCCTAATATGATGGAGAAAAATAACCCAAGCAGAATAGAAATACAAGCAGTTCAGAGGAGGCATGGTGTATTGTTGGACTTGCCTTTTGCATGATAAAGTGTAGGTGTTATAAATCTGGTAAATTTTTAATTGAAATATTTCTCCATGTGTTTTGAAAGGTATCAAATATGTGAATTCCTGTCTCCCTTTATCTGTTGCCTATTTAGCACATGTATTTTTATATGCACATATAGAATCCTACCTGGTACCACACGTAAATTCTTGTGAGATGGCTGACATGGCAGATAAAGATTGTGAGAAGAGATCACTCCTCCTAAACCCTGTTGGAACTGAGAAGTCAACCTATGGGTGAGCTTCCTAGTTGATCAACATTGTACATAAATCCATGTTCAGTAAAATAAATATTTTTGGATCTGTGTATGATATGTATTTCATGATGAATTTCGATTGTCATATATATTGCTGCTTTTTAATATCTCTGTGTGTGTTTTGTGAAAAATCTACACTCTCTAGATTTTTCAAAATATGAAATATATGTCTCTTATTATACACTCCCTAAATTCATTCATGTTCATGTATGTGGTTTTATAATCAAATTTTCACAAGATTATTTTCAGAAATATTCATCCACCTCAAGTACATATTTTTTTCTAGTACTGAACACTCACTTCAGTGAAAGGTGCATACAAATCCTTATAGTTCTAAAGTAACTGACCCAGTTTAACATCAATGCAAGTAGATTCCTATGGGAAATGTTGTGTATTATAATGTTCATTTTTATTCAACACTGGTACATTACTATTTCTTCAATTTATGGACAACTTAGAAAATACATTTCATCCACATTTCACAAATTTAAAGGCATTTTGTACACTTTCAATCACTTCCTGCTTCAGATCACACGAATTCCTCCTTTTTTTTTTGACTGGTCTTTTCATGATACTTCTTCCTAACGCATTATATTTGATTTCCATAATTATTTTGAAGCAAAACTCACACACTCTTTATGATAAAGCATAACACTAATATTACCATTAGATGTATAATTGTTTGGAATGAATGATTGTATATCAATATAAGATTTCCTGTATATTTTCAGATATCAATTTATTCCAATTTCTAAAGTTGAAACCAGTTATATTATTTATTCACAGTATGGACTATTCATCCATTATCTCTATATTCATAGACACAGGGTACAACTTTTTTATTCCAAATACTAATTTATGAGTTTTCAGAATATAGCTCCCTTTAATGGTGGGAGAAATACTCATGTCACCAGATCTACATATATATTTTATCATAGTAATATTCTGGATAAAAAATTCAAAGGTCACACTTATGTTTGTACCAACGCCTAAATTGAATGTGAGTAAGAATTACTAAAAACATCCATGTCCAGGATGCCTAAGGCTCTCAAATGTCAATCCTATTGGTGAGGAGATATTTGTTTCATGCTAAGATTATATATTCAACCTCAACCCTGTTGAAAATGTTTAATCCTCTCACTCACTTTATACTTTGCCTTATTTCTTAATGTCACTATTGATATCTATTTTCCTACATATTTTGCCCAGTTCATCATAGTGACTGATTCTTCACATATGCTGACATTTACATTCATTCTCTAACAAAAACCCTATTACTAAAAAAGTCTTGGTCCAACTCCTAGACTCACTCTTCTTCCAAAACTTACTATCTTCCTAATCCTCCCGACTACCACTTCTTGACTGGATGTTCTCTTCTACATTCAATCATCTGAGATATAGTGTTTTATTCCATTCTATATCAATTTATCTCAGACCTCAGTGCAGAATGTAATTCAAAGCTAAGTATCCCAATCAAGGGCCCAATACCTCTCAGTGCTTCAAATCTTACCTAGATTTCTGTTTTCATACTTATATTCACCTATAAATTCTTATAAATATTGCAGGTTTCCAATACCATTATTCATCCAGCAGAATGATTCCTAATACAAATCGAACATGTTATTAATCCTAACTATACACAATTCCCTCAATCTCACTTTACAGAAGAGCAGGGACAGAGTTGATCTTACAATACAGGAATGTAGGGGACCTTCCAACTGCTGAGAACATCAAAGGTCCATGCAAAAATGATTCCTGGAGAAGATGTAGGCAGCAATAAAAGACCTGAGAGAGCAAAAGTATTCTTCCATGGCAAACAACCCAGTCAGGATGAAAGGATGTTTCTGAATCATCCTCTCTCTTCTTAGTGTAGGGAAGATTGACCAAACTAGGCCTGTGCAGACAGGTGTTCCCAGGTGCCTATGGTTTTTAAACCATTCTAACTTGTGAAAGTGTCACAGGAAGATGGGGCATCCTCCATCTTATGAGACCCTAGGAAGCAAATGTTAGGAAAAAGTGGTTGCCAAGGCAGTGACATCATTCAGTTCCTGAAGGAAGTAACCTCACTTCACATCCTTGTTGATGGAACTTTCCGAATTTGGGTTCCAGGAAGCCAGTCACCAAGACCCAGTCCCAGCCCCAGTCCCAGTGATTCCAATTGTTTGGATTTACCAAGGACAGAATCAGTCTTTCGTGGTACCTACTTATGTGAGGATGGCCAAATGTCAGGAAAGTTCTGAAGGGGGGCCCTTTCGGAGAAAGCATGTAGAGGCTCACTGCTGGCTCCTGACAACTTCACAGAGTTGTCCAAGGAGACCAGATCTGAGACAGGACAGGCCATTTCTGGGGAACATAGTATGGTGCTCCAGTTAGAGGACACTCTGGATAGCTCCAAACGAACATGGGGAAGGAGGTGCCTTTGTGGGTGTGGGTGTGGGTTTGTGGTTTTTTCTCATGTCCTGAGAATAGTTAGAAAAGGTGGTTTGTTTGGTTTCTAGTGAACTGTTTCTAGTTAGTCCTTTGAAAAGGTGAGTGTTTCTATGTCTGTGTATCCCAGTGTGTCCGTAGTTGTAGACATTAAAAAGGAGAATGTCTCAGTGGGTGTGTCCTGTCAAGGAGAAAACTTCCCAACATTCATCCTGCCCAATTCATGAATGGACTGTGGCTTGCCTTATCACTGGGAAACACCTACTATCTTCCTACGTTCCTGTATTCTTCCTGAATTCTGGCCACTCTCCAGAATAGGCTCATGGTTTTGTGTCCAAGATATGGACCCCTTCCAAGCTCTGTGACATGGCCATGTTTTGGATACCTGAAGGGAATGGCAAGCATCTCAGAAAACTCAGATATCAATGTGACCAGTAAAGTCTCAGTGGAGAAACCCTGCTTTGGTCCTTTTGATTACCTATTGTTATGTTGCCCTGAATATCAGGAAAGTCTTTGCCTCAGGCCACCCCTTTGTGAAGCCAGAAGAAAACAGTTTTCACATGGAAATGAATGGGAATTACCTTTGTGTTTTACAATAATACCTTCAGAGTTTAGGCTCTCATAAACTTAAAAATACATTTAGATTGTATCTCAGTGTAGAAAGTATGATGGAACTGTAAATATCTTATTGAAAAGAAGTCCAATTATAGAACACAAATGACAGACATAAATCTCCAACATGTTTTACTTTTAAGCCTAGAATTACCATACAACCTTAGAACACCAGCTTGATACAATGCTCTTTTGAAGCTTCTACCTTACACACTTGTATACCTGGAAGATATGAACACATTAACACCACAATTACATTGATGTTTTTGTATTAACCAAGTTTAGCTTTTTAAAGAAATAACATGGCACAATTTTGTAAAAACAGTACTAGTTTAACCAGCTGTTTAATTTTTTAAGATTACTTGCTCAAAACTTACACATATAACCAACTTACACAAAACATTTTTATTATTTACTAAAAACCTTTTAATTACTTAATCATATAGACTCTCTTATCCAGAAACACATTTTCCCTCTATTAAATCTATAACTAGAACCTTTAAGTTTCTCTTTTCCATTTGTTAACCTCTTTCTGTTCACATTTTGAAACAATACATGTAAATTTCTGAATTTAAGCAGATTATTTTATAGACATCAACATTATACTAGGGCGTTTTTGAACACCTAGAAAACTTATAGGCCTATTTTTAAAGACATCTTTATTTTTATCTTTTTACCCAATTTGAATTGAACCATTTGAATCACGTGAATCAAAGATATTTGAATCCATTTTTAAATTTTTCATGAGCGCTCCTCATCTATCAATTGTCATATCACTGCATTATATATTGACTTACACACATACAGGCATACCGACATACAACACATAACACAAATGTAACACATAACACAATAGTAAAGGCCTTGTAGCTTTTTCAGGTGAAATCTCCATTGCAATGTTTAAAAACTCCACAGTTGATCAAAAATAGATCTGATCCGAAAACATTTACCGATCTGCAGGATAAAGATTATGAGCTCAAAAAAAGAAAAAAAAAATACAGAATCTAAGAAAAAGCAAGAGTCCTAAAAAAGATGACTATTCAGTAATTAGTAAATACCATATAATGTACTTATTCGTTGAGTCTAGTTTGAGTTCAGGTAA
This sequence comes from Callospermophilus lateralis, assembly GCF_048772815.1. Classification (NCBI taxonomy): domain Eukaryota; kingdom Metazoa; phylum Chordata; class Mammalia; order Rodentia; family Sciuridae; genus Callospermophilus; species Callospermophilus lateralis. The sequence continues at coordinate 630,380 of NW_027513505.1, read as the reverse complement.
ACATAAACTTTTACTCCTTTTTATCTGTCTCTTCCCGATTGCATATCAACTTAAGTCCTGACTGAGGTCTCGAAAACTGGAAAGACGCGAATTTTGAGCAGAAACCTCATGCCTAAGGCATTATAGCTATGTCATAATTTCCAGGTTTGAATGTTGAAAATTATGATGCAAGTTCAAGATGTAATTCTCAAAATTTTATATCTTTAGATTTTTCTACACTAGAAAAATTTGCTCACACAAAACTGAAAATTGGATCATTTTTTGATAATATAAATGGCACCATCACAAAAAAGTTTCTATAAGATAATAACCCACTTTCTTTGTTCTGAAATTTCAAAAGTGGTATTAAGTTACATTAAATTGGCTGAAAATTTTTTTAAAAAACCACACACTGCCATGGGTATCCGAAATTAAGCTTTAAATATTTCCAAGATTGTTGCTAATTAATGCCATTTCAATAAGCCAGACGAACCTTTTAATTTAGCACCATTTTTTTTAAATCTTACACACTGAGGGGAACAGATACCATATCATAATTTATTTTCTTTGCCCAAGTTAATGCACTGGTATATCTAGTGGAATTTTCTCAGGCTACCTAGTTAAAAATTTAAACTCTTTAATATTTTTTTTTAATCCTAAGTATTTAAGGTTTCTAGCATGAACTATCTGAAATCAAACTAAACAATTGTTTAAACCCAACTTTATACTGTAAGATAGTGCAATGCTTTAGAAACCCATTTAGATACCAGATTGTTACAATAAAAAATCATCTTTTAGATACACATTCAGCCAAGATCATCCCCAAGAAACAATCTATAATATCAACATATTACTGCATTCATTCTCCCTTTTGTTAAGCAAACAGAGGTGGAGTAATCCTTAAAGTGCAGGTAAGGAATAAGGGAGTTCCCCACAGCAAAATGGCTAGGGCAGCTGCTGGGAGTCCCTTAGCCTCACTTTTTACTTACAGGATTAGTTCCTCTGGTTTGGTTTGACCCCAGGCACCAGGCATATTCCATATCTCCCAACTTTTCAGTAGTCAGCTCCCAAATAGTTCATTTTCTGCTTGCAGTTTTTTGAGTTCTAGGCTTCCCCAAGAGGGCAGAGTGGGGACTCCTTTAAAGTCCACTCTGGGGTGTCAAAATTTATGACTGAAGGTTTGGATCCCATCCCCAAATCCAATTAATGCCAATTTAATAATGAGGACAGGGTTTTGAGAAAAGTTTATGCGAGATATCAAAGTTCTTAGACCCCAGGCATTTCCCTCTGCAGTTGGCGTGCTCAACCCAACTATGGAAAGAAAAGAAAACAGTGCTTCCCTAATCTCGCTTAACAAAGGGGAGTAAAGTACATCAAAGTTCTTTAAAACACAGCTAAGAGAGGTGTAAAAGGTGAGAACAGAAAAGCTGGCGGTTCTATTGACTTTTGGTCCCTCACAGGAGAAGCATTAGGTTAAAATTTAGCTAAAGTTACTTCCACACATCTAAGGCAGGTTGGAACACGGGACTCTGCATCGGTCCACACAATGCCATCACATTTAACAGAAACACAGACAAAAAGACACACAAAGACCATCATGCAGCTCCCGTTTGTTCACAACCCTAAGATCTTCAAACTTGTGACTCAGTGAGAATGGAGGGAAGAGGGGGAGGTGCAGAAGGTTTGAGTGATAGGATCGTGGGCAAAGGGGTCAGGTTGGAGCCAGGGACCAGAAAAGGCTTCAAGGACAGAGGCATGAAATGGCTTTGGCCCGTAATGAGAGTTACTCAAACAGAGACAACGACAATACAAACGTGACACAAACACGGACACACAGTTAACGTTTAACACGAGTTCAGAAGGAGAGATTAGAACCTAGTAACTGGCAAAACCTGATGGGTTAGACCACAAAGACAGACAGTGAATTCAACCTGAGAGACATAAGTAGCCTGCAAGACCTGTCAGGTTGGCAGCAGAGTTACCTAATTAGGACACATCCGTCCCTCCCCGAATCGTCCAAGGAGTCCCTTGCAAGGACGTGGTCTGTGGCTTCAGGACACGTCTGTCCACCACCACCAGTGGGAACTTACGCTCTCTGCTGGCAGCCACTCTGCCAACAAAAACCGAAAACCGAAAAACCAAACCTGGTAGGGAAGATGGCCGCTGCGTACGGGGGTTGCTGAAATGCTGAGTGTGGTGCTCAGTGCAGCGGCTTTAATTGAGATTTCGTGCAGTTGGTTAGAGCTCCTTTTACCGTTAATCTGTAGTAGACCACTTGCCAAGCAGCAGGAAGAACAAAGAGATGGAAAAAGAGACGCTTGGCTGCTCACAGCCATGGGCGCTTTGTGCGCATCTGCTTCCTCTTTCGCTTCACTCCAGGCAGAGAACCTGAATGTGTAATCAGCAGTGGATTGTAAGTACCTGATGCAAAGAAAGCTCAGTTACTTCCGCCCCCTTTTTTAAAATATTTTTATATACAGGGAGAGTTTATGGACTGGGATTGTTCGCTGGGCTGTGGTTTCTGTGCCGAAAATCCACTCCGCAGGAGCCACCATTTGCTTTCTGCTGGCTGTCTTGATGACTCTGTCTAAAATGTCCGGCTTCCGCATCTAGAGGTTGGAGCTGGGCTAAGGGCCGAGTCCTGTCCTCTGAAGGTTGGACCGTGGCCTCGAGCCCCTAGGTCGCCTGTTCGCCGCTGCACCTTCGGGCAGAGCCTGTCTCTGGGGTCATTCTGCATTCCCCTGCTAAGGGACCTGTGCTCTGGAGGAGGGGTCCGGAGAGCCATGGTGGCAGCTGCTTGGGCCCCAGGGGATGGGCACCGGGCTGAGGAGCAATGGAGGCCGCGGTGGTTCCGCTATAGTCACAGTCGAGCGCAGCACCCATGAGCGCGGCTAACGTGAGCATGGTCCAGAGGCAGAGGCAATGGCGGCAAGGATTCATTTCTAGAAATCTGGACTGGAAACAGAAGCAGTAGTGTTACAATCCCAAGAACTTGCTTATGCCAGGAAGCTGTAAGGGTAACATGAATATCATTGAGGAGATCTAACATGGTGGCAGGTGCAGAGAGATCAAGTCTCTGACATCTTCAAATGTGCGGGCATAGGGAGCCGTAAACTGTCTAAATGCTGTTTGCTCAGGATCACTAGGCAATGCTCAGCTGATGTGGATCTGGGGCATACAATCTGGGCCCCTCAGAACACACACACCGAGTCCGGATAGGCTGCATTCAACCTCCAGTTCGCCTGCTTCTCATGACTCAGCACTAAAGATCCCGCTGAAATAATTGGTCGGCCCTTCTGAATTTACAGAGGTAAAAGCCAACTGAGCCTTCATAGGCAGTGGCCAAAGGACTGAAATGGGGCTTGGGAAAGTCAGTCAGGACTCACCCGTTGCATTGGTCACCCGGCAAAGGGAAAGAACGGTCACCATTTGCACGAGATACCACCATGGCAGAGAACTGACATCACGAGTGGAGGAGATATCTTCATTGAAACCTTTGTGACAGGTGTTTAATCCCCTAGCCATCTCTCTCGACACAGTGGAGAAACCTTAAGAGCCCCTCCCAGCTCTTTCATAAGGGCCCCTCCTAGCTCTCCTGTGAGCTCCATAGCCAGACCGAGGGAATCAGGAGTGGCATTGGACTTGCGTTCAGGAGCTCTCGGCTACCGCTCCCACCAGTGCAGACAACTGAGGTCTCTTGCACCAGCTACCAGGGGCGTGGCTCCTGGAGGGCAAGCAAATTTGCTGAGGGTTCTCAGCCCCAAGCTCTGCAAACTTAGGGGCTGAGGGAGGCAAACAGGGAGAGTGTGACCAGGTATTCATGAAAACAGGGCTCCCAGGAGCAGCAGAACTGGCATGTAGCCAGTATTGTGGTGAGCGGGGCCTGGTTTGAGGAAACACAAGAGAAGGCCCTAGGCACTCAGGATTGGAGACCCACCCAGTCTGGGACTTAGAGCTGCTGCACAGTTAATGGTTCCCACCTTTGAGAGGAGAAGCTTGGCCCAGTGGGCACAGCAACACCTACTTTAAGAGAAGTTAATCGAAATCTATGACTGCATTTATGTTTTTTTTTTCTTTTTCTTTCATTTTTATTTTTTGTTGGTGCAGTTGTTCTTTAACTTATTTTATGTTTTCAATTTTTTTATTTTATTATTAGTAGTATTATTTCTTTAAATTTTAATTTTCATTTTTTTATTATCATTATTATTTTTTTTAATTTCTTCCTTTCTTTATTTTCAATTTTTTTCTTTTTGTTATTTCTGTAGATGTTATAAGTACCACCTGGTATGGTCCTTTCCAGTGGGGTTCCAGGGATGACACCTGATGTCATCTTACGTAGACAAAGTCTCTTACTTGATATCGATGTGGAGTCCCCTTGTCCCCAGGTTGGTAGGCAGTGGCCAGCCGTTTTCACAGGTATCCCTGAGTTCTTTCAAGAGCTTTAAATCTGTCAAGCAAGGGGTGTGAAAGGGATCGTTAGGTCTTAGAGTTGGGGTTAGGTCCCTTCCTGGAGGAGGGGCACCATAGAGAATTTCATAGGGGGTGAGGTTACACAAAAAACAGAGTGAGTATTTCCTTCATGAAACAGTGCATAAGGCAGTAGCATAGTACAATCTTTTATTCCGGTCTCTAAGCTTAATTTTTTAAGGTCTGTTTAATGGTTATATTCATTCTTTCCACCTGTCCTAAACTCTGGGGTATATAAGCACAATGTAACTTCCAATTAATCCCCAGGGTCCTGGCTAACCCCTTACTTATCTGGCCCACGAACGCTGGTCCAGTATCAGACCCTTTTAACTTAGGCAGGCCATATCTTGGAAAAATATCTTCTAGGATCTTCTTGACCAAAATTTGCGCTATTTCTTTTCTTTTCTTTTTTCTTTTATTTTTGAGGGGAAGGCTTCAATCCATCCTTAAAATGTACCTACAAAGACTAGGAGATATTTAAGTCTATACCTTGCTGGTTTAATTTAAGTAAAGTTCACTTCCCAGAATTGTCCTGGTTTGGTACCTCGTAGGTGCTTTCCTGCAGGAAGCTTGGAAGGGTAAGCATTAACTAATTGATGGACCCGACAGGCTTTTGTTACCCATTCAGTTATTTCCTTCACTGTGAGTCGGTTAGTGGAAAACTCTGTTCTTGATCCTTCAGGAATGCCTGCAGATTCTTTGAACCATGGTGAGTGAGTTGATGTACATTTTCTACTGACATAGTTAGAGCCGTGACTCTTGGAATTTCTACTGAAGGATTTAGAAATTCCACTTGGGGGCCTTCAGGGTTACAAGTTATTTTGGCCCAGAGCTTGGTGAGCAGATCTCTGCCCATCAATGGGGCCAGGCATTCTGGGATTACTAGGGAGAAATGATGGATTTTTCCTTTCCCCAAGTCAATGGTCCTCTTAGTTGTCCAAGTCCGATATTTACTGCCATTAGTTTTTTGAACTAGAGACCTTTTATTAGATAGAGCGCCTATTGTGGCTTTAAGGGCTGAGTATATTGCCCCTGTATCCAGTTTACTGGGGTCTCCTCCACTTCAAAAGTTTCCCTGAGCTCGGGGAAGGGATATGAGACCCGACTTTCTTAGTCATCCTCCAGAGTCAGAATGGCTGGCTGGCCTGGCTGTCACTTTCTAAGGCAATTTTGACCCAGTGTCCTTTTTCTTTAGAGTAGGCACATTGATCTGAGGCCAGGGGTGGCCTCTGTCGTGGGCCAACTTATCCCTTCTTGTCTCCCTGTTTCTTAATTTCTGGCCTATTTGTTGTTGTGACCAGGACCTTAGTCAACACCTTAGTCTGCCTTTTGCTTCATTAACCTCACTTTGCTCCCTTCTCTTCCTCAGTTTCTCTCTTATAGTATATCTTCTCAGATTCTCTGATGAAATCTCTCAAAGTGATATCTTGTAATCAATCTAAGCTTTGTAAATTTGTTTTAATATCGATTGCAGTTTGCCCATCATGACAGATGCCTTCTGATTCTCTGCCTGAGGATCGAAAGGAATATATCTCCTATATGACTCCATAATTCTCTCTAGAAACATAGAGGGAGATTCATCTGGCCCTTGAATAATCTCTCTTACCTTGGCCAAATTAGTTGGTCACTAGCGGCTGTTTGGAGACCCAGTATTAGAGCCCAGCTATAAGTGGACAGAAGCTCCCTACTTTCAAAGGTGTTGGGGTCACAGTTGGGTCGGTTAAAGGGAAAGGCGGCTTTGATTATGTTGGGTAGTTGTGTCGGATGAACATCTGGTCCGAGGATATTTTTTTCTAGGTTCCTGGAGGATTCCCTTTTGTTCCTCTGTCATGAAGAGAGTTCCTAGGAGTTGTTTACAGTCTTCTGAAGTAGGCTGTTGTGAAAACATTAATGACTCAACCACACCTGAGAGCTGTGTTGGGTCCTCGGAAAAGGGGGATTGTAATTTTTTAAGTTATATAGGTCTGGAGAGAGGCCAATACTGGTAGGCTTGCATTTTTCCCCCATGGCCATCGATAACCATTGGCCTCTAGGGAAGGAGGGGGAGCATCCCGAGAGTTCCAGGGTTTTCAATCTTTTGCCGCCAGCGCATTCCTTTAGCTGGGCCAGCTTCCTCCATGGAAGAAGGTGCTGTGTGTGCCACAGGGAAATTATCTGTAGGGCGCTGGGCCGGCTTAGCTTCCTGCAATGGACAAGAGGCTGAGTCAGCAGCAGGGGAATCACTTAGAGTGTGTTGGGGGCTGGGGAACCAGGGCAGGGGATAAGGAGGGGGAGGAGAGTCCAGTAGAGTAAAATCTGGTGACTCAGGGAGAACAGAGGGTGGAGGAGAAGAAGAAGAAGAGTGTTTGAGAGTTCCTGGGGGAAGAAGTTGGAGCAGGGGCAGTGGCAAGGATAGGCTTCACCAATGGAGGAGGAGCTTTGCAGAGGTCCTGCTGAGTTAAGATACATGGCTGTTGATCCAGATGGCTATGTGGCCCTGGCTAAAATCCAATATCTCTGACTTTTTAAATTAGTGGGAAGTAGAAAGATCCTTCTAGGGGCCATTCAACTCCAAATGTTGGCCATTCTGAGGTACAGAGAATCTGCAACATCCAGCACTTTACTGAAAAAGAAAGATTCTGAGCCCTTAAGCGGACTTTGGTGCAGTGATCAAGGGTCAGAGAAAAAGGCATTGAAGTGCGCTGTCCCATAATGAAAGATACACAAACAGTGAAAGCAACGACACATGACACAGACAAGACAAGACAATAAAGACAGGCAATGGACGTCCAACACTGAGACCAGGACTGAGTTGCCAGCAAAACCCGATGGGCTGGCAATACCGAATCCGAATCAAAATATCGCTGAGTCGAGGAGACTATTGTTCCTCAATTTCCGGAGTCCTCTGTGGTGTCCTCCAGAGACATGGCTTGAGTTTTGTAACACGACTGTCAGGCATCGTCAGAGAGAGCTCACACTCTTCATTGACAGTTAATTTGCCAAGCCCTAACCTGAAACCTGAAACCAGAAAGAGGCGCCTTACTTACCTGAGAGGGGTCCTTTGGGATCTCTCGTCCACAACTGCTCGATCTAGGTGGAACCTCCATATGTAAAGGTCGGGCTAGCGTCAGAAGAAGGAACAACCAAGAGACTTTATCATGCAACAGCAAAGGATTTACTGGGGGTCCAGCATGTTTGAGCTCAGAACTCACTTGAACAGAGCAGAGAGCCCTGAGAACAGCTTAAGTAGAGCTTATATACTTTCCTTGGAGAGGGCAGAGAGGGAAGTTTATTGATGAGTCTGGGCGACTGGGCGGTTTGCGTGCAACCAGGTGAGGGAGTACATTCTGCAGTTTGGCAGTAGGGAACGGCACATTCTGGGATCAAGATTAGCAAATATTCTCAAAATTTCAAAAGTGTTTTGTTAAGCATACAGAAAAACAGGAAGTGACAAGTACCTATTTTATTAAGCTTTCACTACTGACTATCCCTTTTTTACTGGATGTTCTCTTCTACATTCAATCATCCAAGGTACAAGGTCCTATGCCCCTGTATATGGATTTATCTGAGACAACTTTGCAGAAAGTAATTCAAAGATATGGATATCAATCAGGGGCCCAATGCCCTTCTGGGCTTCAAATCTTATTTAGATTTCGGTTTTCATACATATATTTCACCTATGTTTTATATATATATATATATATATATATATATATATATATATCATAGTATATATATTTCATCCACGATTTCACAAATTTACAGGCATTTGTTTCACGTTCAATCAATTCCTTCTTCAGAACACATGTATTCCTCCAGGTCTCTTGACTGGTCTTTTCATGAGACTTCTTGCCAAACACATTATTATTGATTTCCATAATCACTTTTGAAGCAAAACTCACACACTGTTCATGATAAACCATAACCCTAATATTACCATTAAATGTGGAACTGGTTGGAATGAATGATTGTATATCAATATAAGATTTTCTGTATATTTTCATGTATCAATTCAAAAAATTATTTAAAATTGGAACCAGTTATATTATTTATTCTCAGTATGGTCTATTCATGCATTATCTCTATATCCAAAGACACAGCGTACACCTATTGTACCCCCAATACTAATTTATACGTCTTCAAAATATTGCTCAAAGAAATGGTGGAAGAAATACTCATGTCACCTGATCTCCTTATACATTTTATCACAGTAATATTCTGGACACAAAAAGCAAAGTTTACACTTATGATTGTACCAGAGCTTTCATTGAAATGAGCTTCCTCACCATTTAATGGTTCCTGAATGAATTGTAAGCCACAATGGCTCCAACTTCAACCTTGTAAAATGGATAGATGAATACCATGAAATTTTTGAAATTCGCATGACGAGGTGGCAATGAAGAACATTTGGATGTCCTGTTGCTGATCATTATTATACCAGACAGTGCCTTGACTGATGGGTATAATGAAAATGGTGTAGAACTGAGATGCCGGTTAGTTGAAAACTGCAGAGTAGTTGGCCCAGAGCAGTGATGTGCAGGTGTGTGATAAAATATTTGTGGTGGTGCCATGTGGATCTGCCATTGACTTCCAAATGGCTTTTAGCTGATATGGTGCACCAAGCAGACCCTTATATGTAAAGGTGTCTTGTTATATGGAGAGGTTTCAGGGCAATGTTTAGAATCAGTTTGCTATCGTCAAGGGGGCAAGCATATGGGATAGAAGCATGGTTGGTGCGTTCTCCTGCAGACTCTGAACCACCACATGTCACAAAACTCCCTCCAACACTGTGTCCCAGTTGAACTCCTTGTATTTCGTGAAGCAAATACCAATCTCCCAGTGCAGCAGCAAGAAACACCACGAAAATTGGAGGATGACCAAATGGCTTCACAGTCCACATGGGAGACACTTCGGCCCAGTGGCCTCAGTTTACCTACAAAGAGAGAATTCAGCACCGCTGCCTCATGATCATTGGAAAATAAGAAACCATGTTCTCCAGGTAACATAGATGCAGACCCAGCTTTGATGGTTTCATGACAAATGAAGATAAAGCTCCTGACAACAACATATATTTCAAGTGCCACACCTCAGAGGCAGTTTCTCCAGAATTCTTTTGGCCAGCAGAGCTCCATGGTTGTGTAGTGTTTACACTGTCCCGTACTTTTGGAAACTCCTCTACCAGCTCCCAGGTTGGGAACTCCTGAGCATTTTCCATTCCAGATTTGTATTCACAGATTTTCAAACTCTTCCCCTCTAATTGTGTCTCACTGGGCCAAAGGTAATGTCAAGGCATTGTTCTGGATGAGAGTTGGAAGTTTATTGTGTAGCACATATTTGCATACACATTGGATTCATTATCCTATTTACCATTTGAAATACTGAATCCCTGACACTAACCCATACCCTAATAGACTCTGACTACTTATCCTAAAATGATGGAGAAAAAGAAACCTAACAGGATAGAAATACAGGCCTTTCATAGGAGGCATGGTGTATACTTGGATTTTCCTTCTGCTTTATCAAGGGTATGTGTTATCATTCTTGTCAACCTTTCATTGGAATATTTCTCCATGAGTTTTTAAAGTTAACACATATGTAAATTCCTGTCTCCTTTTCTGTGTAGCCTATTCAGAACATGTATATTTTTATGCATATATAGACTTCTACCTGGTATCACACGTACATTCTTGTGAGCAAACTGACTTTGGAATTTACAAATTATGAGAATACATCACTGCCCCTAAATACTGATGGAACTGAAAATTCAACCTATGGGTGAGCTTCCTAGTGAACAACATTAAACATAAATCCATGTTCAGTAAAATTAATATTTTTAGGTATGTGGATGATATATATTTCATGATAAATTTCGATTGGCATATATATTGCTACATTTTAATGTGTGTGTGTGTGTGTGTGTGTGTGTGTGTGTGTATATATATATATATATATATATATATATATATATATATATATACTCTCCAGATTTTCCAAAATATGAAATATATGTGTCTTATTATACACTCTGTAAATTCATTCTAGTTCGTGTATGTGGATTTATAATCAACATTTCACATTTCACAAGATTATTCTCAGAAATATTCAACCACCTGAAATACATATTTGTTTCCTAGTACTGAAAACTAACTTCAGTGAATGGTCCTTATATATCCTTATATTTCTATAGTAACTGACCAGGATTAACATCAATGCAGTTAGATTCCTATGGGACATGATATGTATTTTGAAGTTTGTTTTTATTCAACACTGGTACATTACTTTTTCTTCAGTTTATGGACATCATAGGATATATCCTTTCATCCACAAGTTCACAAATTTATAGGCATTTGGTTCACTTTCAATCACTTCCTCTTTCAGAAAACATGTATTCCTTTATGATTATTTAGTGGTCTTTTCACTAGACTTCTTTCTAAACATATTATTTTCGATTCTTTAATCATTTTTGAAGCAAAACTCACACACACTTCATGATAAACCGTAACCCTAATGTTACCATTAGAAGTACACAAAGTACACCTATTTGTACTCCCAATACTAATTGATACATGTTCAAAATATTGCTCCCAGAAATGGTGGAAAAAATACTCACGTCACCTGATCTACATATACATTTTATCACAGTGATATTCTGGACACAAAATGCAAAGATCACACTGATGATTGTAACAAAGCCTAAATGGAAAGTGAGCATGAATTACTAAAAACATCCATGTCCAGGTTACTTAATGCTCTCAAATGTCAATCCTATTGGTGACTACATGTTTGTTTCTTCCTTAGATTATATATTCAACCTCAACCCTGTGAAAATGTTTAATCCTATTACTCACTTTATAATTTGTCTGATTTCCTAATGTCTCTATTGATATCTGCTTTCCTACATATTTTCCCCAGTTCATCAATGTGACTGACTCTTCACATGTGCTGATATTTACATTCACTCTCTACCCGAAACCCTATTGCTGAAGAACTTTTGGTCCAGATCCTATATTCACTCTTCTTTCTAAACCTTCCGACTATCTTCCTAATCCTACCGACTCTCACTTTTTGACTGGATGTTGTCTTCCACATTCAGTCATCCAAGGCACAAGGTCCTATGCCATTGTATATCGATTTATCAGAGACATCTGTGCAGAACATAATTCAAAGCTAAGTATCCCAATCAAGGGCTCAATAGCCGTCCGGGCTTCAAATCTTACATACATTTCGGTTTTCATACTTACATTTCACCTGTATATTCTTTTAAATATTGCAGGTTCCAAATACCATTATTCATCCCCCAAATTATTTCTAACCCAAATCGAACCTGTTGTTAATCCTAAGCATACACTCTTCCCTCAATCTAACTACAGAAGAGCATGGACAGAGTTGGTCTTACAATAGAGGATTGTAGGTGATCTTCCACCTGCTGAGAACCTCAGAGTTCCATGCAGATATGATCCTTGGAAAAGTTGTAGGCAGCTATGAAGGACCTGAGAGAGCAAAACTTATTTTACATGGCAAACAACCTGGAGAGGATGAAAGGATGTGTCTGAATCAGCCTCTCTCTTCTTAATGTAGAGAAGATGGACCAAAGCAGGCCTGTGTGGAGAGAAGTTCCCCGTTGACTATGGTTGATATACCATTCTGACTTGTGAAAGTGTCACAGGAAGTAGGAGCACCCTCCATCTCATGGGACCATTTGAAGCAACTGTTAGAACAAAGTGGTTGCCAGGGCAGTGACCTCATTCATTTTTGAAGAAAGTGACTTCACCTCACTTACTTGGTGATGGAACTCTCTGAACTTGGGATCCAGGAAGCCAGGCACCCAGAGATAGTCCCAGTCGCTGTCCCAGTGGGATAACTTGTTTCGATTTACCAAGGACAGACAGTCTTTTTTGGTATCTACTGATGTGAAGATGGACAAATGCCAGGAGAGCTCTGTAGAGGGACCTTTCCTAAGAAAGCAGGTAGTCGCTCACAGTTGGTTCCTGACAACTTCACAGAGTTGGCCGAGGAGACCAGATCTGAGACAGGACAGGCCAATTCAGGGTAACATACTATGGTCGACCAGTCCGAGGACACTCTGGATAGTCAAAGACTTATTGGGGGTAGGAAGTGCCTTTGTGGTTGTTGGTGTAAATTTGTGGTTTTTATTCATGTTCTCAGAATAGGTAGGAAAGGCAGTTTGTTTGGTATGGAGTGGAGTACTTCTAGAAAGCCGTTTGACAAGGCTAGTGTCTGTGTATCCCACTGTGTCCGTGTTTGTAGACATGAGAAAAGAGAATGCATCAATGAATACGTCCTGTCTAGTAGAAAGCTTCCCAGCATTCATCCTACCCAATTTATGAGTGGATTGTAGCTTGACTTATGGATGAGCAACCCCTACTATCCTCCTATGTTCCTGTTTTCTTCCCGAATTCTGGCCACTATCCAGAATAGGCTCATGTTTTTGTGTCCAAGATATGTGCCACCTCCAAGCTCTGTGACATGGCCATGTACTGGATAGCAGAATGGAGTGGCGAGCATCGCAGAAAATGCAGATATCAATGTGACCAGGAAAGTCTCAGTGGAGAAACCCTGCTTTGGGCCTTTTGCTTACCTATTGTTCTGTTGCCCTGAGTGTAAGAAAGTTTCTTGCCTCAGGCCACCCCTTTTTGAAGCCTGAAGAAAACAGTTTTCAAATGGAAATTAATGGGCATCACCTGTAGCTCTTTGGTTAATTGCTTTGGAAAGGGATGTGTCTGAATAAGCCTCTTGTCCCTGTGTCAGGCTATGAGTTAGATTCTCAGCACCTGATGGATCTAAAGTACGTTCCCATGTGTGTATCGAAAAACGAAATGTAAAAATATCAGTCATTCTGGAAGAAGTCTCTTGCCTTTCTCTGTTAGGTTCCTGACCTCCATCAAGTGAGAATAGGGATCCTTTGGTTAAAATGAGTTCTTCAAAGGCCTGCAGAGGGTAGACAATAGGTGCTTGTGTTTCCTCATTACTCCAAATCACATAAAGAATCTATACCTGACAGTCAGTAGGCCTCAAATTGGAGAATCAGAGCAGTATTAACAGCAGGCTTATTTGATCACTCCAGGTTCAGAGGAAAGGGGTCCAGTCCACCCTTACTTTAGGCAAAAGAGGGGCAAGGGAGCATATTTTAGACACTGTCTTGGGCTGCACCCATCATGTAAACCTTCAGCCAGAGGTTTTGATGAGTGTCTCAATGGAAGAAGATGTGGGCCATGTGGGATTGTTTTGGTTTTAATTGTGGTTGGAAGAGATTACTTGGTCCACCTCAGCTGGAACTCTGGTGTGTTTCCCCTAAGAGACTGAGTTCTGGAACTGAACTCATACAAGTATTGCCATGAATTGCGTTGGGATTTTAGGAGGCCACGCATGAGAGTCGCCATTGGAAACTGAGATCTAGGCTCAGGGCTTTCCACACAGCACTGGGAATCTCAGCCAGGATATCACATGATTTTTTTCTGAAAGTCTTGGCAGACATAGTTGAGAGTCAAAAGAAATATGGACCTCACTTTGTAGACCTCAATGGGCCTGGATTCACGTGACCATTTTGCCACTTTTTTGGATGACTTGCCTGTGAGAGTTCTCCAGAGCATTCATTGAAATGAGCTTCCTCACCATTGAATGGTTCCTAAAATAATTGGAACTCACAGTGCCTCCAATATCATCCTTGAAAAAATGGCTAGATAAATACCATGACATTTTTGAAATTCCCTTGACCAGTTGGTACAGGAGAACCTTTGGATGTACTGTTGCTGATCCTGAGTGTACCAGACAATGCCTTGATTGACTGGGTTTCATGAAAATGGTGTAGAACAGAGATGCCAGTAAGTTGGAGCCTACTGAGTAGTTGACCAAGAGCAGTGGTGTGCAGTTTTGTGATAAAATTTCTGTCCTGGGGCCTTGTGGATCTGCCTTTGACTTCCAAATGGCTTGTGGCTGACATGGTGCATCCTGCAGACTCTTATATGTAAAGGCATCTTTTTATAAGGAGAGGTTTAACCGAAATGTTCACAATCAGGTTATTATGGTCAAGGGGGAAAACTATGTGGGATAGAAGCCTGGTTGGTGCATTCTCCTGCAGATCCTGACCCACCATACCTGACAGAACTCCCTCCAGCTCTGAGTCCCAGTTGAGCTCCTTGTATTCCGTGAAGCAAATACCAAATTCCCAGTGCAGCACCAAGAAACACCACGAAATGTGGAGGATGACCAAATGGACTCACAGTCAACATGTGGATACACTTAGCCCCCGTGGCAACAATTTGCCTACAAAGAGAGAATTCAGCACTACTGCCTCATGTTCATTGGAAAATAAGAAAGCATATCCTCCAGGTCACAGAGAATCAGACCTAGCTTTGATGGTCTCACTAGAAAGGAAGCTAAAGCTCCTGACAACAACATATATTTCAAGTGCCCATCCTTAGAGGCCGTTTATCAAGAAGTCTTTAGGCAGGCAAAGGTCCATGTTTGTGGAGTGGTTTACCCTGTCTCTTACTTTTGGAAATTCCTCTACCATATCCAAGGTTGTGAACTCCTGATAATTTTCCATTGCAGATATGTATTCAAAGATTTTCTAACTCTTCTCCTCTAATTGTGTCTTACTTGGGGCGAAGGTGATGTCTAGGCATTGTTCTGGATGAGAGTGGGAAGATTTTGTGTAGCACATATTTGCATACACATTGCATTCATTTTCCTATTTTTCATACGAAATACTGAATCCCTGACACTAACCCACACCCTTCTAGACTCTGAATACTAATCCTAATATGATGGAGGCAAATATCCCAAACACTAGAGAAATACAAGCAGTTCAGGGGAGGCATCATGTATAGTTGGACTGCCTTTTTGCATGATTTTTCGTAGGTGATACAAATCTAGTGAATTTTTAATTGAAATAGTTCTCCATTGATTTTAAAGTTCACTTATGTGTGAATTCCTGTCTCCATTTCTCTGGAGCCTATTCAGCACATGTATTTTTATATGCACAAATAGAATCCTACTTAGTATCACTCATACATTTTTGTGAAGTGGCTGACTTGGCAGAAAGAAATTCTGAGAAGAGATCACTCCTCCTAAATGCTTTTGGAACTGAAAATTCAACCTATGGGTGAGCTTCCTAGTTGAACAACATTATACATAAATCCATGTTCAGTAAAATGAATATATTTGAACCTGTGGATTATGTATATTTCATGATGAATTTTGTTTGGCATATATATTGCTACTTTTTAATGTGTCTGTGTGTGTTTTTTGTATATATATATATACACTCTCCTGACTTTTCAAAATATGTAATATTTGTGTCATATATACACTCCCTAAATTCATTCATGTTAATTAATGTGGATTTATAATCAAATTTTCACAAGTTTATGCTCAGATATATTCATCCACCTGGAATATATTTTTGTTTCCTAGTACTGAAAACTAACTTTATTAAATGGTCCTTACAAATCCTATTGTTTCTACAGTAACTGACCCAGTTTAACATCAATGCAAGTAGATTCCAATGGGACATGATGTGTATTTTGACGTTCATTTTAATTAAACACTGTTACATACTATTTCTTCGGTTTTTGCACATCATAGGATATATATTTCATCCACAAGTTAGCAAATTTATAGGCTTTTGTTATACTTACAATCACTTCCTGCTTCAGAACACATATATTCCTCTATGTTTCTTGACTCGTCTTTTCATGAGACTTCATTCCAAATACATTATTTTCCATTTCCATAATCACTTTTGAAGCAAAACTCACACACCCTTCATGATAAAACATAACCCTAATATTACCATTTGATGTATAACTCGATGGAATGAATGATTGTATATCAATATAAGATTTCTTATATATTTTCAGATATCAATTCAATCCATTATTTAAAGTTGAAACAGTTATATTATTTATTCACAGTATTGTCAATTCATGCATTACTTCTATATTCATAGACACAGGGTACAACTTTTGTACCCCCAATACTAATTTATACGTCTTCAAAATATTGCTCCCAAAATGTTAGAAGAAACCCTCATGTCACCTGATCTACATATACATTTTATCGCAGTAATATTCAGATCACAAAATGCAAAGGTCACACTTATGATTGTACCAAAGCCTAAATGGAAAGCAATCCTGGATTACTAAAAACATTCATGTCCAGGTTGCCTATTGCTCTCAAATGTCAATGATATTGGTTAGTACATATTTGTTTCTTCCTAAGTTTATATATTGAAACTCAACACTGTTGATAATGTCTAATCCTATCACTCACTTTATACGTTGCCTGATTTCATAATGTCTCTATTGATATCTGCTTTCCTACGTATTTTCTCGAGTTCATCCTATACTCACTCTTCGTCCTAATCCTACCAGCTATATTTCTAATCCTACCGACTATCCCTTTTTGAATGGATGTTCTCTTCAACATTCAATCATCCAAGTAAAGGTCAGGCGAGCGTTGCAGGAAGAGTCCACCAAGAGACTATCTCATGAAACAGCAAAGGGTTTATTGGGGGTCCAGCATGCTGGTACTCAGAGCTCACTTGAATAGAGTAGAGAGCCCTGAGAAAAGCTTAAGCAGAGCTTATATACTTTCCTTTGTGATGGCACGGAGGGAAGTTATTGATGGGTCAGGGCAAGTGGGCAGTTTGCGTGCAACCGGGTGAGGGAGTACATTCTGCAGTTTGTCAGTTGGGGACAGCACATTATGGGAACAAGATTAGCAAACATTTCTCAAGAATTCAACAGTGTTTTGTTAAGCGTACAGAAAAAAAGGAAGTAACAAGAGCCTATTTTATTAACCTTTCATCCCCCAATTCTTCTTCTGGCTACTTTTAATCATAAAAGTGATCATTGCCGGGTGTCACATTCTATGTCTGCTAGTGGGGTATTACCATAAGTTCAACTTGTCCAATTTGAGCTTGGAGAAAAGAAATTACACGGTTTAGCAAACAGGATTTTATAGTTAGCAATAATATGAGGATTATTATTGGACTGGCCAGGGTTGATAAATTCATAGTTAACGAGGGGACTGTGTGAACCAAGACTCAAACCACCCTTTATGGGCCTCCCTCTCTCGTTGACACTCTTCAAGGCATTTTTTAATTTACTCATAGATTTTTTAACAACTCCACTATGGTCACCATAAACACAACATTCTTCCATCGATGCAGAACAAAGGACCCCTTCTCTCATGAAGAGGAGGATCAACACTCGACTGTTCTGTAAAACAACTTCAGAGAGAGAGGTTAAAAATTCCTGAAAAGCTGTGATAGAGGTTTCTAATATCTTTAAGTTTTGGTGTATTGTTGCTTCTTATTGGGTCATTTGATGTGTCTCATGGACCAAGGCAGTAGTTCTTGTGCCCACCCCTGCAGCAACTCCTATTCCTAATAGGATGGCTAAAGTGAGGGATATATGTTCCCAGTGGAACCGGGTTTTATGGCCGCCTATTTGATCTTCAAATGAGCCTGCATCATAATAAAGCACTCTGGGAAACATCTGCACCATTACACAATTATTCCCAGCTGTTGACCATTTGATGAAAACATAAACAATGTTTAAGTATATAGAATTATACTGTTTTAGGCACGGACAAGGCAAGGCACCTAAGATAGTACCAAAGACAGGGAGACAGTCCTGTTTGTTGCAGACTGTTTCAGAGGGCATTACTTCTGTTGTAATCAACTAATCCCCTGAAACCCAAGTTTCGATAGTTTCAGAATTTTGTACCCAACATGTAAGGGAAGGGGCTCAGAAGTTCACAGTCTGCAGAAGTTCACAAAAGGCAGTTTTTTCCTGCTTTTTCCTCTGTTCTGGGCAAGTTAACTTTTCAAGGACACCTGGGTGAGGGAGAGCTTTTTCTTCCCTTTATATTTTCCCCCTGCCAGCTGTTACCATGGAGCCCAGTTGGTAACATCTTTATCATAAAAATCTAGCCATCTCTGTGAAGCCCCAGCTCAAGGCCAGAGGCCTTGTTCACATATTTTGTGAAAAACTAGTAATGAGGTGTCTAGCGTAGGAGTGCTGATTGTTTTAGCCAGTGGCCAAGTAGAAGAGGGCAACACTAAAAGAGGAAGTTTATCTACTCTGAACTCTTTTATAGGGACTCTTTTGCTGAAAGCCCTAAAGTCAGCCATGGTGAAGACTTCTGGAGAAGGTCAGTTAAGACTTTTCTGAGGGCCTGGTACAGAGGGGGAAGACGGGGAATGTGTGGCTGTGAGCAGCTCCATTGATCTGAATGAGGTAGGAGAGATGTAAAAGAATAATGGGAAAGGGGTCTGGGATTTTCCTAGAAACAAAAAGTTGAGCAGTAGAACAGGTAGAGCAAAGGGGAAGACGGGAGTTAGTATCCCTAAAAAACTGTGAGGGACTTTAAATTCTTAGTAACATGTTTTCAGTGATGACAAAGAAATTTTAAAGGCCATTTTCATTTCATTTTGGATAGGGGTCTAAGGGCTCTCCTCAGCTGGTTTGAGCTTTGGGTTAACTGGTAAGAGGACCTGCTGGGACCCGGTGCGGGCTCTGACAGGAGAAGAGATTAGTGAGTGGGTGGAGGGGTACCTATGTACCTGCTACCTCAGCAAGAGAGTAATGGTCTGAGAATTGGCGGAGGTTTGGGTTTTTGATCTAGAAATTGGAGGGGAGAAATCATGTTGCTGAGGTGGGAGTGACCGCTGCAGGTCTGGAGCAGAAGGCTGTGTATGAGGATCTATTGGAGAAGCATAGTTCAGGATGTGAGCAAAGGAGGGAAAAGGCCTCCACATAGGGGAATCACCTTTCACCTTTTTGATCATTTGCAGAAGTTAAAAAGGTCATGCAGATTTGAGGATCAAGAGACCCCTCTGTGGGCCATCGGTTTTGGTTATCTAATTGGTAATATGGCCAATGCTTTGTTCAGAAATTGATTAGGAGTTTGGGTTCCATCAGGCACTTCCTGTATGCTCACATCCCCATGACTTACAGAAGAAGTCGGCTATCCCCCAACACAGCCGTGAGTTTTGTGTCTTTGATAGGCAAGCCAACCTGCATCTGGCTCACGTGTCGCTACATCCATAATGATTGTTTCCATTATCTATTGTGTAGAAGGGATTTAATGGAATTTTAGTGGGATCCTCTTCATCAGGGATATCCCAATAGGAAAGACCTATACCCAGCTGACAAATATCTGGGGGGAGAGATGGCCACCAGGTCCCTAAATGGGCTGTATGCAAGATAGACCATACTTCTTTTCCAGTAGGATTGTGATCAGCCATCGCTGCTGAACGGGCTGATGAGGGTTAGTACTACTGGTGGTGAAGGGGAGAGTCTATAGCCTTATCCACATGGCGAATACACAATTTGAAAGTGTTACCAGTCTTTTCCAGTTTCCAGCCAGAGTCTGGACAGGCCGCAGGCTTGAGATGAGAGATATGGATACAGGAAGAGATTCTGTCTACCTTTACTGCTGTAGGTGTTATAAGTAGCACCTGCTATGGTTCTTTCCAGCGGGGTTCCAGGGATGACACCTGATGTCATGTTACATAGACGAAGTCTCTTACTTGATATCGATGTGCAGTTCCCTCGTCCCCAGTTTGGTAGGCAGTGGCCATCTGTTTTCGCAGGTATCCCTGAGTTCTTTTAAGAACTTTAAGTCTTTCAAGCAAGGGGGTGTGGAAGGGATCGTTAGGTCTTAGAGTTGGGGTTAGGTCCCGTCCTGGAGGAGAGGCACCATAGAGAATTTCATAGGGGGTGAGGTTACACAAAGAAACAGAGGGAGTATTTCTTGCATTTAACAGTGCATAAGGCAGGAGCATAGTCCAATCTTTTATGCCGGTCTCTAAGCTTAATTTTGTTATGGTCTCTTTAATGGTTCTATTCATTCTTTCTACCTGTCCTGAACTCGGTGGTCTATAAGCACAATGTAACTTCCAATTAATCCCCAGGGTCCTGGCAAACCCCTGACTTACCTGAGCCACAAACGCCGGTGCATTATCAGACCCTATTACTTTAGGGAGGCCGTTTCTTGAAAAAAATATCTTCCAGGATCATTTGACCACCATTTGTGTTGTTTCTTTTTTTTCTTTTTTCTTTTTTTTTTCATGGGGAGGGCTTCAATCCATCCTGAAAATGTATCTACAAAGACTAGGAGATATTTCAGTCCATCCCTTGCTGGCTTAATTTTAGTTAAGTCCACTTCCCAGAATTGTCCTGGTCTGGCTCCTCGTAGGTGCTTTCCTGCAGGAAGCTTGGAAGGGTAAGCATTAACCAATTGATGGACCCGAAAGGCTTTTGTAACCCGTTTAGTTATTTTCTTTCGCTGTGAGTCGGTTAGTGGAAAACTCTGTTCTTGATCCTTCAGGAATGAATGCAATTTCTTTGAACCAAGGTGAGTGAGTTGATGTACATTTTCTACTGTCATATTTAGAGCCGTGACTATAGGAGTTTTTACTGAAGGATTTAGAAATTCCAATTGGGGGCCTTCAGGGTTAAAAGTTATTTTGGCCCGGAGCTTGGTGAGCAGATCTCTGCCCATCAATGGGGCAGGGCATTCTTGGATTACTAAAAAGGAGTGATGGATATTTTTTCCCCCTGGTCCATGGTCCTCTTAGTTGTCCAAGCTCGATATTTACTCTAATTAGCCCCTTGAATTAGAGACCTTTTATTTGAAAGAGAGCCCAATGGGGCCTTAAGGGCTGAGTATATTGCCCCTGTATCTACTTCATAGTTTACTGGGGTACCCTCTATTTCAAAAGTTACCCTGACCTCTGTGAGGAGATCTGAACCCCGACGTTCTTAGTCATCCCCCAGAGTCAGAATGGCTGGCTGGCATGGCTGTCTCTTTCTAGGGCCCTCTTTGACCCAGAGTCCATTTTCTTTACAGTAGGCACATGGATCTGAGGCCAGGGGTGGCCTGTAGTGTGGGCCCAGGTATTCCTTCCTGTCTCCATGTTTCTTATTTCTGGCCTATTTGTTTTTGAGACCAAGACCTTAGTCAATGCCTTATTCTGTCTTTTTCTTTTATCCTCCCTTTGCTCCCTACTCTTCCTCAGTTTCTACCTTATAGTATACCTTCTTGGCTTCTCAGACTAAATCTCTCAAAGTCATATCTTGTAATCCATCTAAGCATTGTAACTTTCTTTTAATATCCAGGGCAGCTTGCCCAATAAAGGCCATCATGCGTATGCATTTTGATCCTCTGCCTGAGGATTGAAAGGAGTATATCTCCTATATGCCTCCATAATTCTCTCTAGACACATAGAGGGGGAATCATCAGGCCCTTGAATAATCTCTCTTACCTTGGCCAAATTTGTTGGTCACCTAGCGGCCACTAAAATACCCGCAATTAGAACCCGGTGATAAGTGGACAAATGCTCCCTACCTTCAAAGGTGTTCGGGGCCCAGTTGGGTTGGTTCAAGGGAAAGCCGTGTTGAATATTTTGGGAAGTTGTGTCGGTCACCCATCTGGTCCGAGAATATTTTTTTCTAGCTTCCAGGAGGATTCTCTTTTGTTCCTCTGTCATGAAGAGAGTCCCTAGGTGTTGTTGGCAGTCATCCCAATTAGGCTGGTGTGAAAACATCAATGACTCAACCACACCTGATAGCCGGGTGGGGTCCTCGGTAAAAGGGGGATTGTTATTTTTCCAGTTATATAGGTCTGAAGAGGAGAAAGGCCAATATTGATAGTCTTGCATTTTTCCCCCAAGGACGTCGACAGTCACTGGCCCGTAGGGATAGAGGGGGAGCATCACGGGAGTTCCAGCATTTTCAAATATTCACCGCCGGCGAGTTCCTTTAGCTGGACCAGTTTCCTCCAGCGGAGGAGGGGCTGTGTGTGCAGCGGGGGAGTTATCTGGCGGGCGCTGGGCTGGCTTAGCTTCCTCCAATGGTGGAGAGGCAGAGTCAGCAGCAGAGGAATCACTTAGAGGGTGTTGGGAGTTGGGGGATGTGGGCAGGAGATAAGGAGGGGGAGGAGAGTCCAGTAGAGTCAAATCTTTGACTCAGGGAGAACACAGGGTGGAGGAGGAGGAGGAGCAGAGGGTTTGAGAGATCATGGGGGAAGGAGTAGGAGCAGGGGCAGGGGCAAGGAAAGGCCTCACTCATGGAGGAGGAGATTTGCAGAGGTCCTTCCAAGTAAAGATATATGGCTGTTGATCTGGATGGCTATGTTTCCCTGGCTGAAAGACAATATCTCTTACTTTTTAAATTAGTGGGAAGTAGAAAGATCCTTCTATGGGCCATCCGAATCTAAAGGTGGGCCATTCTGAGTCACAGAGATTCTGCTAGGTGCAGGGTTTTACTGAAAAAGAAAGACTCTGAGCCCTTAAGTGTACTTTGGTCCAGTGATCAAGGGTCAGGGACAGAGGCATTGAAGTGCTCTGTCCCATAATGAAAGATACACAAACAGTAAAAGCAACGACACACGACACAGACAAGACAAGAAAATAAAGACACGCAATGGATGTCCAACACTGAGACCAGTACTGAGTAGCCAGCAAAACCCGATGGGCTGGCAATACCGAATCTGAAACTAAATATCACTGATTCGAAGAGACTATTGTTCCTCGATTCCAGAATCCTCAGCGGCGTCCCCCAGGTACGTGGCCTGTGGCTCTGTGACACGTCTGTCAGCCACCATTGGAGAGAGCTCACACTCTTCATTGACAGCCATTTTGCCAAGCCATAACCTGAAACCTGAAACCAGAAAGAGGCACCTTACATACCCCAAGAGAAGCCTGTTGGGGTCTCTCGTCCGCCGCTGCCGGATCTCGGTGGAACATCCATATGTAAAAGTCGGGTGAGCGTCATGGGAAGAGACCACCAAGAGACTGTCTCATGCAAAAGCAAAGGGTTTATTGGGGGTCCAGCATGCTGGGGCTCAGAGCTCACTTGAATAGAGCAGAGAGCCCTGAGAACAGCTTAAGCAGAGCTTATATATTTTAATTGGAGAGGGCAGGGAGGGAAGTTTATTGATGGGTCCAGGTGAGTGAGATGTTTGCGTGCAAATGAGCGAGGGAGTACATTCTGCAGTTTGGCAGTTGGGATCAGCACATTCGGGAAACAAGATTAGGAAACAGTTCTCAAGATTTCAACAGTGTTTTATTAAGCATACAGGATAACAGGGAGTGACAAGTACCTATTTTGTTAAACACTCACTACCGAATATACTTTACCAGATTTCCTAATGTCTCTATTGATATCTGATATATTTCCTACATATTTTCAACAGTTCATCATTGTGACTGACTCTTCACATGTGTGGACATTTACATTCACTCTATACAAAAAACCCTATAGCTAAATAACTTTTGGTCCAAATACTATACTCACTCTCCTTTCTAAACCTACCGACTATCTTTCTAATCCTACCGACTATCCCTTTTTAACTGAAAGTTCTTTTTGACAATCAATCATCCAAGGTACAAGGTCCTATGCAATTGTATATCGATTTATCTGAGACATCAGTGCAGAAAATAAAACAAAGCTAAGTATCACAATCAAGGGCCCAATGCCCTTCTGGGCTTCAAACCTTACCTCGATTTCTGTTTTCATACTTATATTTTACCTGTATATTCTTGTAAATATTGCAGGTTCCCAATACCATTATACATCCAGCAGAATGATTCCTAATCCAAATCAAACCTGTTATTAACTGTAACCATACACTGTTCCCACAATCTAAATTTACAGAAGAGCAGAGACAGAGTTGGTCTTACAATACAGGAATGTAGGGGATGTTCTAACTGCCGAGAAACTCAAAGGTCCATGCAAAAATGATCCCTGAAGAAGTAGTGGCTAACTGGGTAACTATGAAGGAACTGAGAGAGCAAAAGTCATCTTCCATTGCAAACAACCTGGTCAGGATGAAGGGATGTGTCTGAATCAGCCACTCTCTTCTTAATGTAGAGAAGAAGGACCAAACCAGGCCTGTGTGGAGAGCTGTTTCCAGTTGCCTATGGTTGATATACCATTCTAACTTGTGAAAGTGTCACAGGAAGTAGGGGTAGCCTCCATTTCATGGTACCCTTGGAAGCAACTGTTAGGACAACATGGTTGCCAAGGCAGTGACCTCATTCAGTTCCTGATGGAAGTGACCTCACCTCACATCCTTGGTGATGAAAATCTCTGAACTTGGGATTCAGGAAGCCAGGCACCCAAATCCAGTCCCAGTCCCTGTCCCTGTGTTCTCACTTCTTTGGATTTACCAAGGACAGAGTCAGTCTTTCTTATTACCTACTGATGTGTGCATGGCCAAATGCCAGGAAAGCTCTGAAGAGTGGCCTTTCCTGAGAAAGCATGTATTGGCTCACTGTTGGCTCCTGACAACTTCATGGAGTTCACCAAGGAGACCAGATCTGAGAAAGGACAGGCCATTTTGGGAACACATTGTATGGCCCACCAGTCAGAGGACACACCGGATAGTCAGAAACCTACTTGGGGAAAAGAGGTGCCTTTGTGGGTGTGGGTGTGTGTTTGTGGTTTTGTCTCATGTTCTGAGAATAGGTAGGAAAGGTGGTTTGTGTGGTTTGGAGTGAACTGTTTCTAATAAGTGATTTGACAAGGTGACTGTTTCTATTTCTGTGTATCCCAATGTGTCCGTGGTTGTAGACATTAGAAAAGAGAATGCATCAATGGATGTGTCCTGTCTAGTAGAAAGTGTTCCAGCATTCATCATGCCCAATTTATGAATGCAATGCAGCTTGCCTTATCAATGGGCAACACCTGCTATATTCCTAAGTTGCTGTTTTCTTCCTGAATACTGGCCACTCTCCAGAATAGGCTCATGGTTGTGTGTCCAAGATATGTACTACGTCCAAGCTCTGTGACATGGCCATGTACTGGATAGCTGAAGGAATGGCGAGCATCTCAGAAAACTCAGATATCAGTGTGACCAGTAAGTTTCAGTGGAGAAACCCTGCTTTGGTCCTTTTGCTTACCTTTTGTTCTCTTCCCATGTATGTCAGCAAAGTCTTTGCCTCAGACCACAGCTTTGTGAAGCCTGAAGAAAACATTTTTTAAATAGAAATTAATGGGCCTCACCTGTGGCTCTTTGCTTAATTGCATTGGAAAGGGATGTGTCTGAATCAGCCTCTTGGTGCTGTGTGAGGCTGTGGCTTAGATTCTCAGCACCTGATATATCTAAAGAAAGATCCCATGTGTGCATCCAAAACCAAATTGGGCAAAAGAGTAGTCATTGTGGATGAAGTCTTTCGCCTTCCTCTGTAAGGCTCCTGACCTCCATCAAGTGAGAATAGGGATCCTTTGTTTCAAATTAGTTCTTCAAATCCCTGCAGAGGCTAGCCCATAGGTGCTTGGGTTTTCTCATGACTCCAATTCACATAAAAAACCTAAACCCCAGAGTCAGTAGTCCTCAATTTGGAGAAGCAGAGCAGTATTAACAGCAAGTCTTTTGTTCACTCCTGGATTACAAGAAGGATGTCCAGGGCACCCTGACTTTAGGCAAATGAGGGGCAAGGGAGCTTATTTTGGACACTGTCTTGGCCTGCGTCCTTCATGGAAAACTCCAGCCAGAGATAAAAATGAGTGTCTAGATGGAATAAGATGAGGGTCATGTTGGAGTGTTTTGGTTTTAAATGTGGTCATTTGTGTGGGTGTTGGAAGAGATGTGTGGGTCAACATAGGCTTGAACTCTGGTGTGATTCCCCTTAGAGACTGAGTTCTGGAACTGACCTCAGAGAAGTACTGCCATGAATTTTGTTGCAATTTTAGGAGACCACGCATGAGAGTCGCCCTTGGAAACTGAGATATAGGCCCAGGATGGCTTTCCACAGAGCACTGGAAATCTCAGCCAGCATATCACATGATTTTATTCTGAAAGACTTGGCAGCCATAGTTTAGAGTCAAAACACACATACACCTCACATTGTAGAACTCAATAGGCCTGGCTTCTTGTGACCTTTTGGCCACTCTTTGGGAAGCCTTGCCTGTGAGAGTTCTTCAGAACTTTCATTGAAATGAGCTTACTCAGCATTTCATGTTTCCTGAATGAATTGAAACCCACAGTGCCTCCAACTTCAACCTTGAAAAGTGGATACATAAATATCATAAATTTTTTAAATTCCCATGACCAGTTGGCACTGGAGAAACTTTGGATGTCCTGTTGCTGATCATGAGCATACCAGACAGTGTCTTGATTGACTGGGTTTGGTGAAAATTATGTAGCACAGAGATGCCAGTAAGTTGGAGCCTGCTGAGTAGTGGCCCTAGAGTAGTGGTGTGCAGGTGTGTGATAAAACATCTGTGTTGTGGCTATGTGAATCTGCCATTGCCTACCAAATTGCTTGTGAGTGACATGGTGCAGGTAGCAGACGCTTGTATGAAAAGGCATCTTGTTATATGGAGAGGATTCAGGGCAATGTTCAGAATAAGTTTGCTATGGTCAAGGGGCAAAGCATTGTGGGATATAAGCCTGGTTAGTGCATTCTCCTGCAGACCCTGACCCACAACACGTGACAGAACTCCCTCCAGCACTTTGTCCCAGTTCAACTCCTTTTATTTCATGGAGCAAATACCAAACTCCTAGTGCAACAACAAGAAACACCACGAAAAGTATAGGATGACCAAGAGGCTTCACAGTCCAAATGGGGAGACACTTAGGCCCCAGCTGCCACAGTTTACCAACGAAGAGAGAATTCAACACTGCTGCCTCATGTTCATTGGTAAATAAGAAACCATGTCCTCCAGGTCACGTAGATGCAGATCTAGCTTTGATGGTCTCACTACAAAGGAAACTAAAGCTCCTGAAAACAACGTATATTTCAAGTGCCCAACCTCAGAGGTATTTTCTGCAGAAGTCTTTAGGCCAGCAGAGCTCCATGTTTGTGGAGTGTTTACACTGTCCCTTACTTTTGGAAACTCATCTACCAACTCCAAGGTTTTGAACTCCTGAGCATATTCCATTCCAGATATGTATTCACAGATTTTCTATCTCTTCTCCTCTAACTGTGTCTTCTTGGGATGAAGGTAATGTCAATGCATGGCTCTGAATGAGAGTGGGAAGATTTTTGTGTGGAACATATTTCCATAAACATTGGATACATTTTTTTTTATTTTCCATTAGAAATACTGAATTCCTGATACTAACCCAAAACCTACTAGATTCTGACTACTAATCCTAATATGATGGAGAAAAATAAACCAAGCTGAATAGAAATACAAGCAGTTCAGAGGGGGCATGGTGTATAGTTGAACTTGCCTTTTGCATGATAAAGGGTAGGTGTTATAAATGTACTTAATTTTTAATTGAAATAGATCTCCATGTGTTTTTAAAGTTAACAAATATGTGAATTCCTGTCTCCCTTTCTCTGTAGCCTATTCAGCACATGTATTTTTATATGCACATATAGAATCCTACCTGGCATCACACGTATACTATTGTGAGATGGCTGACTTGGCAGATACAAATTGTGAGAAGAGAAAACTCCTCCTAAACGCTGTTGGAACTGAAAATTCAACCAATGTTTTAACTTCCTAGTAATACAGTATTATTCATATCCATGTTGAGTAAAATAAATATTTTTGCATCTGTGGACGATATATATTTCATGATGAATTTCGTTTGGCACATATATTGCTACTTTTCAATGCCTGTGTTTGCGTTTTGTATATATATATATATATATATATATATATATATATATATATATTCCAGATTTCTCAAAATATTTTATATATGTGTCTTATATACACTCCCTAAATTCATTCATATTCATGTATGTGGATTTATAATCAACTTTTCACTAGATTATTCTCAGAAATATTCATCGACCTGAAATTTATATTATCTTCCTAGTACTGAAAACTAACTTCAGTGAATGGTGCATACAAATCCTAATAATGCTACATTACCTGACCCAGATTAACATCAATGCAAGTAGATTCCTATGGGACATGATGTGTCTTTTGACGTTCATTTTTATTCAACACTGGTGCATTACTATTTCTTCAGGATTGCACATGAGAGGATATATATTTCATCCACAAGTTCACAAATTTATAGGCATTTGTTTCACTTTCAATCACTTCCTGATTCAGAACACATGTATTCCTTCATGATTCTTGACTGGTCTTTTCATGAGATTTTGTTTCAAACACCTTATTTTGATTTCCATAATCGGAATTGAAGCAAAACACACACACTCTTCATGATAAACCATAACTCAAATATTACCATTAGATGAATATCTGGTTGGAATGAATGTTTGTATATCAATATAAGATTTCCTGTTTTTTTTCAGATATCAATTCAAACCGTTATTTAAAGTTGGAACCAGTTATATTATTTATTCACAGTATGTTCTATTCATGCATTATCTCTATATTCATATACACATGGTCCACCTATTTGTACTCCCACTAATTTATTCATCTTCAAAATATTGCTCCCAGAAGTGTTGGAAGAAATACTCATGTCACCTGATCTACATATATATTTTATCACAGTAATATTCTGGACAAAATGTGCAAAGGTCACACTTATGATTGTACCAAAGCCTAAATGGAAAGTGAATATGGATTGATAAAAACATCCATTTCCAGGTTGCCTAATGCTCTCAAATGTCAATGCTATTGGTGACTACACATTTGTTTCTTCCTAAGATTATATATTGAAACTCAACCCGGTTGAAAATGAATAATCCTATCACTCACTTTATACTTTGCCTGATTTCGTAATGTCGCTATTGATATCTGCTTTCCTATATATTTTTTCCAGGTCATAATTCGACTGACTCTTCACATGTGTTGACATTTACCTTCATTCTCTACCCGAAACCCTATTGCTAAAGAACTTTTGGTCCAAATCCTAAACTCACTCTTCTTCCTAATCCTACCGACTACCATCCTAATCCTGTAGACTATCGTTTTTGACTGGATGTTATCTTCTACATTCAATCAACCAAGGTACAAGGTCCTATGCCATTGTATATCGATTTATCTGAGACATCTATGAGGAACATAATTCAATGCTAAGTATCACAATCAATGGCCCAATACCCTTCTGGGCTTCAAATCTTAAATAGATTTCTGTTTTCATACATATATTTCACCTCTATATTCTTATAAATATTGCAGGTTCCCAATACCATTATTCATCCAGCAGAATGATTCCTAACCCAAATCTATCATGTTATTAACTTTAACCCTACACTGTTCCCTCAATCTAACTTTACTGAAGCACAGGGACAGAGTTGGTCTTATAATACAGGAAAGTAGGGGATCTTCCACCTGCTGAGAACCTCAAAGATCCGTTCAGAAATTATATCTGGAGAAGATGTAGGCAGCTATGAAGGACCTGAAAGAGCAAAAGTCATCTTCAATAGCAAACAACCCTGTCAGGATCAAGGGTTGTGTCTGAATCAGCCTCTCTCTTCTTATTGTAGAGAAGATGGACCAAACCAGACATTTGTGGAGAGCTGTTCCTGGGTTCCTAATGTTGATATACCATTCTAACTTGTGAAAGTGTCACAGGAAGTAGAGGCAGCCTCCATCTAATGATACCCTTTGAAGCAACTCTTAGGACAAAGTCATTGAAAAGGCAGTGACCTCATTCAGTTCCTGAAGGAAGTGACCTACCTCACTTCCTTGGTAATGGAACTCTCTGAACTTGGGATTTAGGAAGCCAGGCACACAAAGGCAGTCCCACTCCCAACCCAGTGGTCTCCCTTGTTTGGATTTACCAAGGACAGAATCTGTTTTTCTTATTACCTACTGATGTGAGGATGGCCAAATGCCAGGAAAGCTCTGAAGAGAGGCCATTCCTGAGAAAGTAGGTAGTGGCTCACCGCTGGCTCCTGACAACTTCACAGAGTTGGCCAAGGAGACCAGATCTGAGACAGGACAGGCCATGATGTGGGAACATAATATGGCCCACCAGTCAGAGGACAGTCCGGAAAGTCACAGACCTACTTGGGGGAAGGAGGTGCCTTTGTGGGTTTGGGTGTGTTTTTGTGGTTTTGTCTGATGTTCTGAGAATAGGTAGGAAAGGCGGTTTGTTTGGTTTGGAGTAAACTGTTTCTAGTAAGTCGTTTGACAAGGCGAGTGTTTCTAAGTCTGTGTTTCCCACTGTTTCCATTGTTTTAGACTTTAAAAAAGAGAATGCATCATTGGATGTGTCCTGTCTAGTAGAAAGCTTCCCATCATTCATCCTGCCTAATTTATGAATGGACTGTGGGTTGCCTTATTGAATGGTAACACCTGCTATCTTCCTAAGTTCCTGTTTTCTTCCTGAATTCTGGCCACTCTCCAGAATAGGCTTATGGCTTTGTGTCTATGATATGTACCACATCCAAGCTCTGTGACATGGCCATGTACTGCATAGCTGAAGGGAATGGCGAACATCTCAGAAAACACAGATATCAGTGTGACAAGTAAAATCTCAGTGGAGAAACCCTGGTTTTGGCCTTTTTCTTACCTATTATTCTGTTGCCCAAATGTCAGGAATGTCTTGGCCTCAGGCCACCCATTTGTGATGCCTGAAGAAAACAGTTTTCAAATGGAATTGAATGGCCATCACCTGTTGCTAATTGCTTAATTGCATTGGAAACAGATGTGTCTCAATCAGCCTCTGGCCCTGTTTGAGGATGTGGCTTAGATTCTCAGCACCTGATGGATCTAGAAAAGTTCCCATGTGTGCATCTAAAATTAAAATTGCCAAAAGAGCACTCATTTTGGATGAAGTCTCTCGCCTTCCTTTGTAAGGTTCCTGACTTCCATCAAGTGAGAATAGGGATCCTTTGGGTCAAATAAGATATTCAAAGCCATGCAGAGGTGCTTGAGTTTTATCATGACTAAATCACATTAAGAATATATACCCGACAGTCAGTAGGCCCCAAATTGTAGAAGCAGAGCAGTATTAATGGCAGGTCTATTTGATCACTCCTGGTTCACAGGAAGGGTGTCCAGGCCACCCTGACATTAGGCAAATGAGGGGCAAGGGAGCTTATTTTGGACACTGTCTTGAGCTGCACCACTCAAGGAAACCTCCAGCCAGAGGTGATGATGAGTGTATATATGCAAGAAGATGAGGGTCATGTGGGAGTGTTTTAGTTTTAATTTTGGTCATTTTTGTGGCAGTTGGAAGAGATGACTGGGTCCACCTGGGCTTAAACTCTGGTGTGATTCCCCTTAGAGAGTGCGTTCTGGAACTGACCTCAGAGAAGCATGGCCATGAATTGTGTTGGGATATTAGGAGGCCACACATGAGAGTCGCCCTTGAAATCTGAGATCTATGCCCAGGTTGGCTTTCCACAGAGCACTGGGAATATCTGCCAGCATATCACATGATTTTATTCTGAAAAACTTGGCAGAAATAGTTGAGAGTCTAAACACACATGGACCTCACATTGTAGACCTCAATGGGCCTGGCTTCATGTGACCTTTTGGCCACTCTTTGGGGAGACTTACCTGTGAGAGTTCTCCAGAGCGTTTATTGAAATGAGCCTCCTAATCATTTAATGGTTTCTGAATGAACTGAAGCCCACAATGACTCCAACTTCATACTTGAAAAATAGCTAGATAAATACCATGAAATGTTTGAAATTCTCATGACCAGGTAGCACTGGAGAACCTTTGGTTGTCCTGTTGCTGATCATGAGTATGCCAGACAGTGCCTTGATTGACTGGGTTTCATGAAAATGGTGTAGAAAAGAGATGCCAGTAAGTTGGAGCCTGAGTAGTGGGTCTAGAGCAATGATGGGCAGGTGTGTGATAAAACGTCTGTGGTGGGCCCATGTGGATCTGCCATTGGCTTCCAAAAGGCATGTTACTGACATGGTGCAGTCAGCAGACCCTTATATATAAAGGCATCTTGTTATATGGAGATGTTTCAGGGCAATGTTCAGAATCAGGTTGCTATGGTCAAGGGGGCAAGCTATGTGGGATAGAAGCCTGCTTGGTGCATTCTCCTGCAGACCCTGACCCACTACACGTGACAGAACTCCCTCCAGCACTGTATCCCAGTTGAACTCCTTTTAATTCATGAAGCAAATACAAAACTCCAGTGCAGCAGCAAAAAACACCATGAAATGTGGTGGACGACCATATGGCTTCACAGTCCACACGGGGAGAAAATTAGCCCCCAGTGGCCACAGTTTACCTACAAAGAGAAAATTCAGCACTGCTGCCTCATGTTCATTGGAAAATAATAAACCATGTCGTCCAGGTCACGTAGATGCAGACCCAGCTTTGATGATGTAACTACAAAGGAAGCTAAAGATCCTGACAACTACATATATTTCAAGTGCTCAATCACAGAGGCAGTTTCTCAAGAAGTCTTTAGGCCAAAGAGCTCCATGTTTGTGGAGTATTTACCCTGTCCCTTACTTTTGGAAACTCCTCTACCTCTTCTAAAGTGTACTCCTGAGCATATTCCATTCCAGATATGTATTCACAGATTTTCTCACTCTTCTCCTCTAAGTGTGTCTTACTTGAGGCGAAGGTAATGTTCTCAAGGAGCGTGGAAAGGTTTTTTGTGTAGCACATATTTACATACACATTTGATTCATTTACCAATTTTCCATTCGAAATACTGAATCCCTGACACTAACCGACAGCCTACTAGACTCTGACTACTAATCCTAATATGATGGAGAAAAATAACCCAAACAGAATTAAATACAAGCAGTTCAGAGGAGGCATGGTGTATAGTTGGATTGCCTTTTGCATTATATAGGGTAGGAGTTATAAATCTAGTCAATTTTTTTGTTGAAATAGTTCTCCGTGTGTTTTTAAAGTTAACACATATATGAATTCCTGTCTCCCTTTCTTTGTAGCCTATTCAGCAAATGTATTTTTATATGCACATATAGAATCATACCTGGTACCACACTTACATTCATGTGAGGTGGCTTACTTGGCAGATACAAATTGTGAGAAGAGATCACTCCTCCTAAACGCTTTTGGAACTTTAAATTCAACCTATGGGTGAGCTTCCTAGTTGAACAACATTATACATAAATCCATATTCAGTAAAATGAATATTTTTGGATCAGTGGATGATATATATTTCATGGTGAATTTCGATTGGCATAATATTGCTGCTTTATAATGTCTCTGTGTGTGTTTGTGTATATATATATATATATATATATATATATATATATATATATATATATATATACAGTCTCCAGATTTTTCAAAATATGAAATATATGTGTCTTATTGTTCACTCCTAAAATTCATTATATTCCCCTATGTGGATTTATAATAAACTTTCACAAGATTATTCTCAGAAATATTCATCCACATGAACTGCATATTTGTTTCTTAGTACTGACAACTATCTTCAGAGACTGGTGCTTACAAATCCTAATATTTCTACAGTAACTTTCTCAGTTGAACATCAATGCAAGTAGATTCCAATGGGACGTGAAGTGTATTTTGGCATTCATTTTTATTCAACACTGGTACATTATTATTTCTTCACTTTATGCACATCTTAGGATATATATTTCATCCACAAGTTCGCAAATTTATAGGCATTTGTTTCAATTTCCATCACTTCCTGATTCAGAACAAATGTATTCCTCCATGTTTCTTGACTGGTTTTTTCATGAGACTTCTTTCTAAACACATTATTTTCGAATTCCATAATCACTTTTGAAGCAAAACTCACACACCCTTCATGATAAACCATAACCCTAACATTACATTAGAAGTATAAGTGGTTGGAATGAATGATTGTATATCATTATAAGATTTTTAAGATATTTTCAGATATCAATTCAATCCATTATTAAAAGTGGAACTAGTTATATTATTTATTCACAGAATTGACTATTCATGCATTATCTCAATATTTATAGACAGAGGGTACACCTCTTTGTACCACCAATAATAATTTATACATCTTCAAAATATTGCTCTCAGAAATGCTGGAAGATATACTTATATCACCTGATCTACATATACATTTTATTACAGTAATATTCTGGACACAAAATGCAAACTACACACTTTTGATTGTACAAAACCCTAAATGGAAAGTGAACATGGTTTAATAAAAACATCCATGTCCAGGTTGTCTAATGCTCTCAAATTTCAATCCTATTTGTGACCACATATTTGTTTCTTTTTAAGATTGTATATTCAAACTCAACCCTGTTGAAAATGTCTAATCCTATCACTCACTTTATACTTTGCCTGATTTCGTAAGGTCTCTATTGATATCTGCTTTCCTACATATTTTTCCCAGTTCATCATTGTGACAGACTCTTCACATGTGCTGATACTTACATTCAATCTCTTAGCGAAATCCTATGACTAAAGAACTTTTGTTCCAAATTCTATACTCATTCTTCTTCCTAAACCTACTGACACTCTTCCTAATCCTACTGACTATCCCTTTTTTACTGGATGTTCTCTTCTACATTCAATCATCCAAGGTACAATGTCCTATGTCATTGTATATCGATTTATCTGAGATATCTGTACAGAACGTAAATCAAAGCTAAGTATCCCAATCAAGGGCCGAATGCCCTTCTGGGCTTCAAATCTTACCTAGATTTCTGTTTTCATACATATATTTCCCTTCTATATTCTTATAAATATCACAAGTTCCCATATCATTATTCATCCCACAGATTGTTTCTTAACCAAAATCAAACCTCTTATTTACCCTAACCATAAACTGTTTCCTTAATCTAACTTTACAGAGGAGCAGGCACAGAGTTGGTATTACAATACAGGAATGTGGGGGATCTATCACCTGCTGAGAACCACAAATGTCCATGCAGATATGATCCTTGGAAAAGATGTAGGCCGCTATGAAGGACCTGAGAGAGCAAAAGTCAACTTCCATGGTAAACAACCTGGTCAGGAAGAAGGGATGCGTCTGAATCAGCCTCTCTCTTCTTAATGTAGACAAGATGGACAAAACCAGGCCTGTGTGGAGAGCTGTTCCCGGGTGCTTATGGTTGATATACCATTCTAACTTGTGAAAGTGTCACAGGTAGTAGGGGGAGCCTCCAGTTCATGGGACCCTTGGAAGCAACAGTTAGAACCAAGTTGTTGCCAAGGCAGTGACCTCATTCAGTTCCTGAAGGAAGTGTCCTACCTCATTTCCTTGGTGATGGAACTCTCTGAACTTTGAATAAAAGAAACCAGGCACCCAGAGCCAGACGCAGTCCCAGTCCAAGTGGGCTCACTTGTTTGGATTTACCACAGACAGAGTCAGTCTTTCTTGGTACCTACTGATGTCAGGATGACTACATGCCAGGAGAGCTCTCAAGAGGGGCCTTTCTTGAGAAATCAGGTAGTGTCTCACTGCTGGCTCATGACAACTTCATCAAATTGTCTAAGGAGACCAGATCTGAGACACGACAGGCAATTTTGTGGGAACATAGTATGGCCCACCAGTCAGAGACCTCTCCGGATAGTTACAGTTCTACTTGGGGTAAGGAGGTGCCTTTGTGGGTGTGGGTGTGAGTTTGAGGTTTTGCCTCATGTTCTGAGAATAGGTAGGTAAGGCAGTTTGTTTGGTTTGGAGTGGACTGTGTCTAGTAAGTCGTTTGACAAGACGAGTGTTTCTATGTCTGTGTATCTCACTGTGTCCGTGGTTGTAGACATTAGAAAAGAGAATGCATCAATGGATGTCTCCTGTCTAGTAGAAAGCTTCCCAGCATTCATCATGCCCAGTTGATAATGGACTGTGGCTTGCCTTATGGTTGGGCCAAACCTGCTATCTTCTTAAGTTCCTGTTTTCTTCATGAATTCTGGCCACTCTCCAGAATAGGCTCATGGTTTTGTGTCCAAGATATGTACCACCTTCAAGCTCTGTGACATGGCCATGTACTGGATAGCTGAATTTAATTGGGAGTATCTCAGAAAACTCAGATATCAGTGTGACCAGTAAAGTCTCAATTGAGAAACCCAGCTTTGGGCCTGCTGTTGTCCTGAAAGTCAGGTAGGTCTTTGCCTCAGGCCAAACTTTGTGAAGCCTGAAGAAAACAGTTTTCAAATGGAAATGAATGGGCATCACCTGTGGCTCTTTGCTTAATTGCTTTGGTAAGGGATGGGTCTGAATCAGCCTCTTGGCCCTGTGTGAGGCTTTGGCTTATATTCCCACCACCTGATTGATCTAAAGAAAGATCCCATGTGTGCATCCTAAACCATAATGGCCAAAAGAGCAGTTATTGTTGATGAAGTCTCTCACCTTCCTCTGTAAGGTTCTTGACTTCTATCAAGTGAGAATAGGGATCCTTTGCATCAAATGAGTTCTTCTAATCCCTGCAGAGCCTGGCCCATAGGTGCTTGGATATTGTCATGATGCCAATTCACATAAAGACTCTAAACCCCAGAGTCAGAAGGCCTCAAATTGGAGAAGTGGAGCAGTATTAAATGCAGGCCTATTTGATCCATCCTGGTTCACAGGAAGAGTGTCCAGGCCACCCTGACTTTAGGCCAATGAGGGGCAAGGGAGGTTATTTTGCACACTGTCTTGGGCTGGGCCCCTCATGGACACCTCCAGCCAGAGGTAATGATGAGTGTGTATATGGAAGAAGATGAGTGACATGTGGGAGTGTTTTGGATTTAATTGTGTTCATTTGGGTGGTGGTTGGAAGAGATGACTGGGTCCACCTGGGCTTGAACTCTGGTGTGATTCCCCTTTGAAACTGATTTCTGATTCTGATCTCAGAGAAGTATTGCCATGAATTTTGTTAGGATTTTAGGAGGCCATGCCTGAGAGTCGCCCTTGGAAACTGAGAGCTAGCCCCAGGGTGGCTTTCCCCAGAGTGCTGGGAATCCAGCCAGGATATCACATGATTTTATTCTGAAAGACTTGGCAGCCATAGTTGACAGTCAAAACACACATGGACCTCATACTGTATACCCCAATGGGCCTGGCTTCATGTGACCTGTTGACCACTCAAGACATTCCATATGCTGCAGATATAACCTCTTCTAACCTTGAGTTGAGCTGCATTGCTTGTGGTCCTGTCTTTCCTTGTCTTTTCATACTGTTCGCATTTCTTTCTGCTTGTTGAAACTGTTGTGTTATTGAAAATTCCCCCATATATTTATATTGCTCTTGTATCCTTGCAAAGTCTCCCTTGCAGGTGCAGTTGAGGGTCTGCCCCTCCTACAATAGGGGCAATGTGCCTACCAACCCGGCAGGCCACTGGGCTTGTTCTGAAGGTAAGTAGCAGGTCCGCCGACCTTACAGGTGTGGGCGGTGGCTCTGCCACTCTGCGGGTGCTGGGCCTGTTCTATGAGTGGGTCAGAGGTCCATCTGCCTTGGAGGCATGGGCGGTGGCTCTGCCCCTCACCCTCTCAATGTGTTTTTAAAGTTAACAAATATGTGAATTCCTGTCTCCATTTCTCTGTAGCCTATTCAGAACATGTATTTTTATATGCACATATAGAATCCTACATGGTATCACACGTACATTCTTGTGAGTTTGGCTGAATTGGCAGATAAAAATTGTGAGAAGAGATCCCTCCTCCTAAACGATTTTGGAACTGAAAAGTCAACATATGGGTTACCTTCCTAGTTGCAAAACATTATACATAAATCCATGTTCAGTAAAATGAATATTTTTGGATCTGTGGATAATATATATTTCATAGTGAATTTCAATTGGGATATATATTGCTACTTTTTAATGTCTGTGTGTGTTTTGTGTGTGTGTGTGTATATATATATATATATATATATATATATATATATATATATATATACTCTACAGATTATTAAAAATATGAAATATATTTGTCTTATTATACACTCCCTAAATTCATTCATGTTCATGTATGTGGATTAATAATCAACTTTTCACAAGATTATTCTCAGAAAGATTCATCCACCTGAAATACATATTTGTTTTCTAGTACTGAAAATTAACTTCAGTGAATGGTGCATAGAAATCCTAATAATTCTACAGTAACTGACCCAGTTTAGCTTCAATGCAAGTAGATTTCTATGGGACATGATGTGTATTCTGACGTTTATTTTTATTCAACACTGGTACATTACTATTTTATTCAGTTTTTGCACATCATAGGATATATATTTCATCCACAAGTTCACAAATTTATAGGAATTTGTTTCATTTTCAATCAATTCCTGCTTCAAAACACATGTAGACCTCCAGGTTTCGTGACTGGGCTTTTAATGAGATTTCTTTCCAAACACATTATTTTCGATTTACATAATCACTTTTGAAGCAAAACTCACACACTCTTCATGAAAACTCATTACCCTAATATTACCATTAGAAGTATAACTGGATAGAATGAATTATTGTATATCAATATAAGATTTCCTGTATATTTTCAGATATCAATTCAGTCCATTATTGAAAGTTGAAACCAGTTATATTATATATTCACATTATGATCTATTCATTCATTATCTCTATATTCATAGACACCGTGTACACATAATTGTACCAAAGTCTAAATGGAAAGTGAGCATGTATTTCTAAAAACATCCATGTCCAGGTTGACTAATGCTCTCAAATGTCAATCCTATTGGTGACTAAATATTTGTTTCTCCTGAAGATTAAATATTCAACCTCAACCCTGTTGAAAATATCTAATCCTATCACTCACTTTATACTTTGCCTGATTTCCTAATGTCTCTATTGATATCTGCTTTCCTACATATTTTCCCCAGTTCATCACTGTGACTGACTCTTCACATGTGCTGACATTTACATTCATTCTCTACCTGAAACCCTATTGCTAAAGAAATTTTAGTCCAAATCCTATACTCACTCTTGATTCTAAACCTAATGACTATCTTCCTAATCCTACCTACTATCCCTTTTTGAATGGATGTTCTCTTCAACATTCAATCATTCAAGGTACATGGTCCTATGCGATTGTATACCAATTGATCTGAAACAACTGTGCAGGACTTAATTCAAAGCTAAGTATTTAAATCAAGGGCCAAATGCCCTTCTGGGATTCAAATCTGACCTAGACTTCTGTTTTCATATTTATATTTCGACTACATACTCTTATAAATATACCAGGTTCCAAATACCATTATTCATCCCACAGAATGATTCCTAACACAAATGGAACATGTTATTAACCCTAACAATACACTGTTCACTCAATCTAATTTTACAGATGAGCAGGGACAGAGTTTATCTTACAATACAGCAATGTAGGGTATCTACCACCTGCTGAAAATCTCAAATGTCCAAGCAGAAATGATCCCTGGAGAAGACGTAGGCAGCTATGAAGGACCTGAGAGAGCAAAAGTTATCTTCCATGGCAAACAAAGATGTCAGGATGAAAGGATGTGTCTGAATCAGCCTCTCTCTTCTTAATGTAGAGAGGATGGTCAAAACCAGGCCTGTGTGGAGAGCTGTTCCCAGGAGCCTATGTTTGATATACCATTCTAACTTGTGAAAGTGTCAGAGAAAGTAGGGGCAGCCTCCATTTCATGGGACCCTTGGAAGCAAATGTTAAGACAAAGTGGTTGTCAAGGCAGTGACCTCATTCAGTTCCATAAAGAAGTGACCTACCCCACTTCTTTGGTGAGGAAACTCTCTGAACTTGGAATCCAGGAAACCAGGCACCCAGAGCCATTCCAAGTCCCAGTCCCAGTGGGCTCACTTGTTTTGATTTACCAAGGACAGAGTCAATCTTTCTTGGTACCTACAGATGTGAGGAAGGCCAAATGCCAAGAGAGCTATGAAGAGGGGGCCTATCCTGAGAAAGCAGGAAGTGGTTCACTACTGGATCCTCACAACTTCACAGAGATGGCCAAGGAGACCAGATCTGAGACGGGACAGGCCATTTCATTGAAACATAGAATGGCCCACCAGTCAGAAGACACTCTGGATCGTCAGAGACCTACTTGGGGAAGGAGGTGCCTTTGTGTGTGTGGGTTTGGGTTTGTGGTTTTATCTCATGTTTTGAGAATAGGTAGGAAAGGCGGTTTGTTTGGTTTGGAGTGGACTGTTTCTAGAAAGTCATTTGACAAGGCGAGTGTTTCTATGTAAATGTATCCAACACTGTCCGTGGTTGTAGACATGTGAAAGAGAATGCAACAATGGATATGTCCTATCTAGTAGAAAGCTTCCCAGCATTCATCCTACCCAATTTGTGAATGGATTGCAGCTTGCCCTATAGATGAGCAACCCCTACTATCTTCCTAAGTAACCCCTACTATCTTCCTAAGTTTTGGTTTTCTTCCCGCATTCTGGCCACTATTCAGAATAGGCTTATGGTTTTGTGTCCAATATATGTACCACCTGCAAGCTCTTTGACATGGCCATGTAATGGATAGCAGAATGGAATGGCGAGCATCACAGAAAACGCAGATATCAGTGTGACCAGGAAAGTCTCAGTGGAGAAACCCTACTTTGGACCTTTTGCTTACCTATTGTTCTATTGCCCTGAATGTTAGGAAGGTCTTTGCCTCAGGCCACCCCTTTGTGAAACCTGAAGAAAACCATTTTCAATTGGAAATGAATGGGCATCACCTGTGGTTCTTTGCTTAATTGCTTTGGAAAGGGATGTGTCTGAATAAGCCTCTTGACCCTCTGTCAGGCTATGGCTTAGATTCTCAGCACCTGATGGATCTAAAGAAAGTTCCCACGTGTGTATCTAAAACCAAAATGGTAAAAATATCGGTCATTGTGGATGAAGTCTCTTGCTTTCCTCTGTTAGGTTCCTGACCTCCATCAAGTGAGAATAGGGATCCTATGGGTCAAATGTGTTATTCAAAGCCCTGCAGAGCTGCTGGGGTTTTCTCATGACTCCAATTCACATAAAGAATCTAAACCCCACAGTCAGAAGGCCTCAAATTTGAGAAGCAGATCAGTATTAAGGGCAGGCCTATTTGACCACTCCTGGTTCACAGAAAGTATGTCCAGGCCACCCTGAAGTTTGGCAAATGAGGTGCATGGGAGCTCATTTTGGACACTCTCTTGGGCTGTGCCCCTCATGGAATACTCCAGCCAAAGGTTATGATGAATGCCTATATGGACGAAGTTCAGTGCCATGTGGGAGTGTTTTGGTTTTAATTGTGGTCATTTGTGTGGTGGTTGGAAAAGATGACTTGTTCCAACTGGGCTTGGACTCTGGTGTGATTCCCCATAAGTCTGAGTTCTGAAACTGACTTCAGAGTAGTATTTCCATGAATTGTGTTGGGATTTTAGGAGGCCACACATGAGAGTCACCCTTGTAAACTGAGTTCTAGGCCCATGATGGATTTCAAAATCACACTTGGAATCTCATGCAGGATATCATATGATTTTATTCCTAAATAGTTGGCAGCCATAGTTAAGAGAGAAAACACACATGGATCTCACATTGTAGACCTCAATGGGCCTGGCTTCATGTGACCTTTTGGCCCCTATTTGGGAATCCTTGCCTGTGAGAGTTCTCCAGAGCTTTCTTTCAAATGAGCTTTCTCAAAATTTTATGGTTCCTGGATGAATGGGAAACCCACAGTGGCTCCAACTTCATCCTTGAAAATGGCTAGATAAATATCATGAAATTTTGGACATTCCCACGACCAGGGGGCACTAGAAAACATTTCGATGTTCTATTGCTGATCATGAGTGTACCAGACAGTGCCTTGATTGACTGGGTTTCAAGAAAATGGTGTAGAACAGAGATGCCAGTAAATTGGAGCCTTCTGAGTAGTGGGCCAAGAGCAGTGGTGTGCGGGTGTGTGATAATACATCTGTGTTGTGGCCATCTGGATCTGCCATTGGCTTTCAAATGGCTTGTGACTGACATGGTGCAGCCAGCAGACCTTTATATGAAAAGGCATCTTGTTATATGGAGACAATTCTGGGCAATGTTGAGAATCAGATTGCTGTGGACAAGGGGGCAAGCTATGTGGGATAGAAGCCTGACTGGTGCATTCTCCTGTAGACACTGATCCACCAAACGTAACAGAATTCCCTCCAACACGGGGACGATTTCAACTCCTTCTATTTCATGAAACAAATACCAAACTCCCAGTGTATCAGCAAGAAAGACCATGAAAAGTGGAGGATGACCAAAGGGCTTCACATCCACACGGGGAGACATTTAGCCCCAATGGCCTTAGTTTACCTACAAAAAGAGAATTAATCTCTGCTGTGCCATGTTCATTGGAAAATAAGAAAACATGTCCTCCAGGTCACATAGATGTAGATCCAGCTTTGATGGTCTCACTACAAAGGAAACTAAAGCTCCTGACAACAACATATATTTCAAGTGCCCAACCTCAGAGGCAGTTACTCAAGAAGTCTTTAGGCCAGCAGAACTCCATGTTTGTGGAAGGTTTACCCTGTCCCTTACTTTTGGAAACTCCTCTACCACCCCCAAGGTTTTGAACTCCTGAGCATTTTCCATTCCAGATATGTATTCACAGATTTTCTAATTCTTCTCCTCTAATTATGTCTTACTTTGGGACAAGGTAATGTGAAGGCATTGTTCTGGATGAGAGTGGGAAGTTTTTTGTGTAGCACATATATGCATACACATTGAATTCATTTTCCTATTTTCTATTCGTAATACTGAATCCCTGACACTAAACCATACCCTACTAGACTCTGACTACTAATCCTAATATGATGGAGAAAAATAACCCAAACAGAATAGAAATACATGCAGTTCAGAGCAGGCATGGTGTATAGTTGGACTTGCCTTTTGCGTGATGAAGGCTTGGTGTTATAAATCTAGTCAATTTTTTATTGAAATAGTTCTCTATGTGTTTTTAAATTTAACAAATATGTGAATTCCTGTCTTCCTTTCTCTGTAGCCTATTCAGCACATGTATTTTTATATGCACATATAGAATCCTTCCTGGTATCACACGTACATATTTGTGAGTTGGCTGACTTGGCAGATGCAAACTGTTAGACGAGATCACTCCTCCTAAATGCTGTTCGAACTGAAAATTCAAACTATGGGTGAGCTTCCTATTTGAACAACATAAATCCATGTTCAGTAAAATGAATATTTTTGCATCTGTGGATGATATATATTTCATGGTGAATTTCGATTGGCATACATAATGCTACTTTTTAATGTCTCTGTGTGTGTGTATTTATATATATATATATATATATATATATATATATATATATATATGTATTCACTCTCCTGATTTTTCGAAATATGAAGTATATGTGTCTTATTATACACTCCCTAAATTCATTCATATTCACGTATGTGGATTTATACTCATCTTTTCACAAGATTATTCTCAGAAATATTCATCCACCTGAAATACACATTTGTTTTTTCCTAGTACTGACAACTAACTTCAGGGGATCATATGATGGCCCCAATGTGAGTTCATCATCCCCGTGTACCACATCACTGTGTGGAGAATGACGAGTTAGAAAGGCTAAAAGCTATCTTGTTAGGAATTTTCAGCAAAATTGAGGTGCTTCAAAACCTAGAGGAAGGATTTCCATCACTGGCCAATCAGCTACGGGCGCTCAAACTTGAGTGATTTGTCCACAGGGAGGGTCACACTGCTTATTCAGCAAATCACCCTGCGGCTAGAATCTGCTGTGCGCACCGGGAAACGACCAGATAGCAACGCAAAGATACAGCACTGAAAATTCTGTGGGCTCCTGCCAGCTGTGCAATCACTGTGGTCAGTGATGAATTCTGGGTTTGAGATGGGGGAAGAAAGCAGTCCAATTCGGTTCTCCACACCGGTCATACCACAGAGGAAGCCAGCGGCCACCATCTTGGAGAGCTGACATCACCATCGCTGTTTTCGACTGATCGCATCTCATTCAGCTATAGAACAGGTAATTTCAGGCTGCCATTCACCTGCATCTCGCAGACAAATTACTCAGGCTCAGTGCTAAAGAACCCACAGAAATTTCTTCTTAGAGCCTGCTCCTATCAAAACATACACCGAGCACGGAGCGGCCAAATTCCGGCTCCTGGAACTGCTCTGGCCCAGGGCTAAAGAACCCGCAGAAACTGCTTCTCGGTCCGGGTCCTGCTGAATACTGTGGAGGTAAATACCAACCGATCCTTCATAGGCAGTGGCAACAGGATTGAGATGGGGCTTGTGAGGGCCAGTCAGGACTCACCCGTTGCTTTGGTCACCCGGCAAACGGAACTAAATGCTGCCGTTCGCATGGGATACCAACATGGCAGAGATCTGATGTCATCACAAAGCGGTGGAGGAGATAACTTCATCAATACCAGTGACGACAGAAACAGTTGGTCTGTTGGTAAAGAAAGTGACTCACAAACACCCAAGTCTCTCTCACTTTGTCATCAAGCCAGAGGGGCAGAGCAGAGCTGCCGCCTGCGCCTGGAAGAGGCCCAGCGACCCACCAGCGTGGTAGTCACGTCACCACAATTCTCGTAGGGGCAGAGCATTGCCGCTGCCTGTGCCCGGAACAGGCCCAGTGACCCGCAGGCGTGGTTGTCACGTCACCCCAATTGGAGTAGGGGCAGAGCAGAGCCACAGCCCGAGCCCGCGAAGTAGTCAGACCTGCAATGGACCTGCGGAACAGGCCCAGCAGCCTGCCGGCATGGTA
Source organism: Callospermophilus lateralis (assembly GCF_048772815.1). Taxonomy (NCBI): domain Eukaryota; kingdom Metazoa; phylum Chordata; class Mammalia; order Rodentia; family Sciuridae; genus Callospermophilus; species Callospermophilus lateralis. The sequence continues at coordinate 585,466 of NW_027513505.1, read as the reverse complement.
GGCACATCACCCCAATTGGAGTAGGGGCAGAGCAGAGCCGCTGCCCGTGCCCGCAAGGTAGGCAGACCTGCGACTGACTGGCAGAACAGGCCAGGCGGCCTGCCGGCATGGTAGACACGTCACCCCAATTGGAGTAGTGGCAGAGCAGAGTCGTCGCCCACGCCCGGAACAGGCCCAGCGACCCGCTGGCGTGGTAGACACGTCACCCCAATTAAAGTAAGGGCAGAGCAGAGAGGCCGAACGTGCCTGCAAGGTAGCCAGACCTGTGACCGACCGGCAGAACAAGCCCAGGGTTCCAACTACAAATCATAATATGATGGAGAAAAATAAACCAAACAAAATAGAAATACAAGCAGTTCAGAGGAGGCATGTTGTATAGTTGGAGTTGCCTTTTTCATGATATAGCGTAGGAGTTAAAAATCTACTCAAGTATTTCTTGAAATAGATTTCCATGTGTTTTTAAACTTAACAAATATGTGAATACCTGTCTCCCTTTCTCTGTAGCCTATTCAGCACATGTATTTTAATATGAACATATAGAATCCTACCTGGTGCCACACGTACATTCTGGTGAGGTGGCTGACTTGGCAGATACAAATTGTGATAAGAGACCACTCCTACAAAACGCTGTTGGAATTGAATATTCAACCTATGGGTTAGCTTCCTAGTTGAACAACATTATACGTAAATCCATTTTCACAAAAATGAATACTTTTGGATCTGTGGATTATATATATTTCATGATGAATTTCGATTGGTGTATATATTGCTACTTTTTAATGTCTGTGTGTGTGTGTGTGTGTGTGTGTATAAATATACACTCTACAGATTTTTCAAAATATGAAATATATGTGTCTTACTATACAATCCATAAATTCATTCATATTCATGTATATGGATTTATAATCAACTTTCACATGGTTATTCTCAGAAATATTCATCCACCTGAAGTACATATTTGTTTCTTAGTACTGAAAACTAACTTCAGTGAATGGTGCATACAAATCCTAATATTTCTATCATAACTGACCCAGTTTAACATCAATGCAAGTAGATTCCTATGGGACATGATGTGTATTTTGATGTTCATTTTTATTCAACACGGGTACATTACTATTTCTGCAGTTTATGCACATCATAGGATGTATATTTTATTCACAATGTAGCAAATTTATAGGCATTTGTTTCACTTTCAATCACGTCCTGCTTTAGAACCCATGAATTCCTCCATGTTTCTTGCCTGGTATTTTCATAAGAACTCTTTCCATACATATTATTTTCAAATTCCATAATCACTTTTGAAGCAAAACTCACACATCATTCATGATAAACAATAATCCTAATATAACCAATACATGTATAACTGATTACAATGAATGATTGTATATCAATATAAGATTCCTTATATATTTTCAGATATCAATTCCATCTATTATTTAAAGGGGAACCAGTTATATTATTTATTCACACAATGGTCTATTCATACATTATCTCTATATTCATAGACACAGGGTGCACCTCTTTGTACCCCCAATACTAATTTATACGTCTTCAAAATACTGCTCTCAGAAATGGTGGAAGAAATACTCATGTCATTTGATCTACATATACATTTTGTCACAGTAATATTCAGGACACAAAATGCAAAGGTCACTCTTCTGATTGTACCAAAGCCTAAACGGAAATGAGCATGCATTACTAAAAACATTCATGTCCAGGTTGCCTAATGCTCTCAAATGTCAATCCTATTAGTGACTACATATTTGTTTCTTCCTAAGATTATATATTCAACCTCAACCCTGTTGAAAATGTCTAATCCTATCACTCAATTTATACTTTGCCTGATTTCCTAATGTCTCTACTGATATCTGCTTTCCTACATATTTACCCCAGTTCAATATTGTGACTGACTCTTCACATGTGCTGACATTTACATTCACTCTAGCCGAAACCCTATTGCTAAAGAACTTTTCCTACAAATCCTATACTCACTCTTCTTTCTGAAGCTACCATCTTTCTTCAAAATCCTACCGACTATCCTACTTTGAATGGATGTTCTCTTCGACATTCATCTTTCAGAATGATTCCTAACCAAAATCGAACATGTTATTAACCCTAACCATACACTGTTCCCTCAATCTAACTTTACATAAGAACAGGGACAGAGTGTTCTTAAAATACAGGAATGTAGGGTATCTTCCACCTGTTGAGAACCTCAAAGGTCCATGCAGAAATGATCCCTGGAGAAGATGTAGGCATCTATGAATGACCTGAGAGAGCAAAAGTCTTCTTCCATTGCAAACAACCTGATCAGGATGAAGGGTTGTGTCTGAATCAGCCTCTCTCTTCTTAATGTAGAGAAGATGGACCAAAGGAGGCCTGTGTGGAGAGCTGTTCCAGGGTGCCAATGGTTGATATACCATTCTAACTTGTGAAACTGTCCCAGGTAGTAGGGGCAGCCTCCATCTCATGGGACTCTTGGAAGCAGCTGTTAGGACAAAGTGGTTGCCCCGGCAGTGACCTCATTCACTTACTGAAGGAAGACACCTCACCTCTCTTCCTTGGTGATGGAACTCTCTGAAATTGGGATCCCGGAAGCCAGGCACCCAGAGCCAGTCCCAGTACCAGTCCCTGTAGGCTCACTTGTTTGGATTTACCAAGGACAGAGTCAGTCTTTCTTGGTGCCTACTGATGTGAGGTTGGCCTAATGCTAGGAGAGCTCTGAAGACAGGCCTTTCCTGAGAAAAAGTCAGTTGCTCACTGCAGTCTCCTGACAAATTCACAGAGTTGGCCAAGGAGACCAGATCTGAGACAGGACAGGCTACTACGAGGGAACATAGTATGGCCCACCAGTCAGAGCACACTCCAAATAGTCACAGACCTACTTGGGGGAAGGAGGTGCCTTTGTGGGTGTGGGTGTGGGTTTGTGGTTTTGTCTCATGTTCTGAGTATTTGTAAGAAAGGCAGTTTGTTTGGTTTGGAGTGAACAGTTTCTTGTACGTCATTTCACAAGGCAAGTGTTTCTATGTCTGTGTATCCCACTGTGTCCGTGGTTCTAGACATTGGAAAAGAGAATGCATCAATAGATGTGTCCTGTCTAGTACAAAGGTTCCCAGCATTCAACCTGCCCAATTTATGAATGGACATCCGCTTAACTTATGGATGGGCAACACCTCTTATTCCAAGGTTTCTCTTTTCTTCCTGAATTCTGGCCACTCACCAGAATAAGTTCATGGTTTTGTGTCCAAGGTATGTACCACCTCCAACCTCTATGAAATGGCCTTGTACTGGATAGCTGAAGGAAATGGCGAGCATCTCAGAAAACTCAGATATCAGTGTGACCAGGAAAGTCTCAGTGGAGAAACCCTTTTTTGGCTATTTGCTTACCTATGGTTCTGTTGCCCTGAATGTCAGGAAGGTATTTACCTCAGGCGACACCTTAGTGAAGCCTGAAGAAAACAGTTTTCAAATGGAAATGAATGGGCATCACCTGTGGCTCTTTGGTTAATTGCTTGGGAAAGGAATATGTCTTAATAAGTCTCTTAGCCATGTGAGTGGCTGCAGCTTAGATTCTCAGCATCTGATGGATCTAAAGAAAGATCCCATGTGTGCATCCAAAACCAAAATGGCCAAAAGAGCAGTCATTGTGGATGAAGTCTCTCACCTTCCTCTGTAAGGTTCCTGACTTCCATCAAGTGAGAATAGGGATACTTTGTGTCAAATTAGTTCTTAAAAGCCCTGCAGAGGCTAGCTAATAGGTGCTTGGGGTTTCTCATGACTCCAATTCACATAAAGAATCTATACCTGACTGTCATAGGCCTCAAATTGGAGAAGCAGAGCAGTATTAACGGTATGTCTATTTGATCACTCCTGGTTCACAGAAAGGGTGTGCAGGCCACCCTGACTTTAGGCAAATGAGGGGCAAGGGAGCTTATTTGGACGCTCTTTTGGGCTGCGCCCCTCATTGAAACCTCCATCCAGAAGTTATGATGAGTGTCTTTATGGAAGAAGTTGAAGACCATGTGGGAGTGTTTTGGTTTTAATTGTGGTCATTTGTTTGGCGGTTGGAAGAAATGACTGTGTCCACCTGGGCTTGAACTCTGGTGTGATTCCTCTTAGAGACTGATTTCTGGAAGTGACCTCAGAGAAGTATTGCCATGAATTGTGTTGGAATTTTAGGAGGCCACACAAGAGACTCCCCCTTGGAAACTGAGATCTAAGCACTGGTTGGTTTTCTAGAGAGCACTGGGAATCTCAGCCAGGATATCACATGATTTTATTCTGAAAGACTTGGCAGCCATAGTTGAGAGTCAAAACACACATGGACCTCACATTGTAGATCTCAATGGGCCTTGCTTCATGGGACCTTTTGGCCATTCTTTTGGATGCCTTGCCAGTGAGGGTTCTCCAGAGATTTCATTGAAATGAACTTCCTCACCATTTAATGGTTCCTGAAAGAATTGAAACCCACAGTGCCTCCAACTTCATCGTTGAAAAATGACTAGATAAATACCATGAAATTTTTTTAATTCCCATGACCATGTGGCATGGGAGAAACTTTTGATGTCCTGTTGCTGATCAAAAGTGTACCAGACAGTGCCTTGATTGACTGGGTTTCATAAAAATGGTGTATAACAGAGATGCTAGTTAGTTGGAGCCTGGTGAGTAGTGGGGCCAGAGCTGTGGTGTGCAGGTGTGTGATGAAACATGTGTGGTGGGGCCATGTAAATCTGCCATTGGCTTCCAAATGGCTTGTGAATGACATGGTGCAGCCAGCAGACCCTTGCATGTAAAGGCATCTTGTTACCTGGAGAGTATTCAGGGCAATGTTCAGAATCAGGTTGCTTTGGTCAAGCGGGCAAGCTATGTGGGATAGAAGTCTGGTTGGTGCATTCTCCTGCAGACCCTGACTCACAACACGTGACAGAACTCCCTCCAGCACTGTGTCCCAGTTGAACTCCTTGTATTTCATGAAGCAAATACCAAACTCCTAGTGCAGCAGCTAGAAACACGATGAAAATTTGAGGATGACCAAATGGCTTCACAGTCTACACTGGGAGAGTTTTAGCCCCCAGTGGCAACAGTTTACCTACAAAGAGAGATTTCAGCACTTCTGCCTCATGTCCACTGGAAAATAAAAAAACCATGTCCTCCAGGTCACATATATGCAGACCCAGGTCTGATGGTCTCACGACAAAGGAAGCTAAAGCTCCTGACAACAACATATATTTCAAGTGCCAACCTCAGAGGAAGTTTCTCAAGCAGTCTTTAGGATTGCAGAGTTCCATGTTTGTGGTATTTTTACCCTGTTTCTTACTTTTGGAATCTCCTCTACAACCTCCAAAGATGTGAACTCCTGAACATTTTCCATTGCAGATATGTATTCACAGATTTTCTAACTTTTCTTCTCTAATTGTGTCTTACTTGGTGCGAAGGTAATGTCAAGGAATTGTTCTGAATGAGAGTGGGAAGATTTTTGTGTAGCACATATTTGCATACACTTTGGATTCATTTTCCAAATTTCCATTTAAAATACTAAATCCCTGACTGTCAGGGGTAGAAGGAATTTCTCCTTCATAGAATAGCCTGACACTTACAAGAAACAGCCACCTGGGAGACATCCTGCCTAGGAGATATCCTGTAACCATCTGTCTCCCTGAGACATCATGGGGCCATCTGTCTTACTGAAACATCCTGAGGTTATCTCACCTTGTGAAGACATCCAGGAACTGCCAATAAGAGAGCTTTCCCATACCCAGTATATAAATACCCCTGTGTGAATAATAAAAATTTGCAGCTTGATTAAAACTCCTGTCTTGCTGTCATCTCTCGTGTCTCTTGTCCCTTCATTACTCCCCATCTAGGTTCACCACCCCCGTTGATGTGTCCTGCCAGCCGGGATATCTGGCACCTACCTACTGGGGCTCGAGCCTTTGACTGAGGGGGAAACCTGTCCTCAGGGAAGACTTAAAAAAGCGGAGCTTGCGATTGCCTCAGCAGACACCACCGAAAGACAGATCCAGGAGGAGAGTAGGGATGACACATGGTGAGTGACCCACCATGGGACAAGCAGTTTCGTCACATGATTTGTTTTTGTCAGGCCTCAAGGAGGCCCTCAAGACATAGGGGGCACATGTTAAGAAAAAGGACTTAAAATTATTCTTTTCATACATAGGAGAATTGTGTCCATGGTTTCCCCCTGAAGGGTCCATTGATGGTAGAAAATGGCTTAGAGTAGGAGACTGTTTAAACCATTTTTTTTGTTGTTATTGAAGAAAAAGTCCTAGAACAAAGGTATTTTAGACCTTTTGTAGACATTAATATTTTATAAGATTTTTAAACACCTAGAAAAATTTGTAAGTTTAAATTTAAAGACATTTATATTTATCTGTTTATCCAATTTAAATTGAACCATTTAAATCATGTGAATTAAAGATCTTTGGATCCACTTTGAAATAGTAAGCTTGCCTTAATTTGATTTTAATTGGAGTCAGTGGTCTTTTCTTGCATCCTGGTGTAATATTTTGTAGTTTCCCATCGAGATGACACTGCCCCAATAGATCACAAGACCAGACTACTGGAAATTCTGAAGCTGGCCTTTCCTCCAGGGCTCCGGCATGGAGAGGCAATTTCCAAGGCCTTGGTGTGAGATTTTGGTCCAGGGAGCACTGCAGTGAACCACCGCCCTAAAACTATTAGCAAGCACATGGTGGAGGAGGCCTCCATAGGTAAGTGGCGCCTATATAACATCTGATATCCGGTTAAGGGAGATCTCTTCTGATGACAGAGTGGTGTCCTGGGGAGACACACATATACTCCTGTCTGGTACAGTAACGAGAATCATTCTGTCCTCTGTTATGTTCTGTAGGGAATTCCTCTGAAAGCATAGAGAGGTGCCAATGGGCACGCAGGAGCTCCTATCCCAGAGCTTTAGCAAGACGTTGCATAGTTCCTTTGTTTTTCTGTTTCTGCGCTGGTTTTCTGTTTTTTTGTGTGTGTTTTGTTCTGGGTTTCATATGTTTTTTTTTTTTTTTTTGGTTTGTTTTAGTGTGTTTTGTTGTGTGATTTCTGTGGTAAAACTTAACTGAAAATGGGTAATAAAGCAAGTAAACTGACACCCATTTGGACTGTGTTTTAAAGAACTGTGATGAACTTTAATACCCTTTGTTAAGCAGGATGAGAGAAGCCCCTAGCTGGCTGCCTGGAGCACACCCACTGCAGAGGGCAATGCCTGCTGGGGACCTAAGAACTGAGTATCTCCCAGGTTAACACGTGAAACTCCTTAAAACCCCTTGTCCCTTCAGATCGATAGAATCACAACCATTGGGCAGAGACCCCTGTTTTTCTCCTTTGTTAGCAAAGCAGTAAATCTCCCTTTTTCTTTTTCTCAAACCCTGTCCTCATTATTAAATTGGTATTAATTGGCTTCAAAATCAGGAACCAAACTTTAAGTTACAATTTTTGGTACCCCCCACACCCCGGAACTCTTTGAGAGCTGACTACTGAAATGTTAGGAGACGGAGCGTGCTTGGGGTGGAACCGAACAAGAGGAGCTAATCCTGTAAGTGAAAGGAGGGACTGAGGGACTTCCAGCAGCTGCCCAAGCCCTGTTGCTTCAGAGAATTACCTACTTCCTTCCCTGCACTGTAAGGATTTTGCCATCTCTGTTTTCTTAAAAAAGAGAAAAAGAAAAAGGGGACACTAAATACAGTAAAGTCACCATGGAGACCCTTGATTTTACATTTCAGGTTGTCCCTCTGTGAAAACATCTGGTTCCCTTGTGGGAAAATCTATGGTGCCACTGGTGTAGGAGATTTTTCTCTTATCTGCTCTGGTTTAAAGGCTTCTGTCTGTAAGCCATAGTCTGGAGCTCCTTTCAGTCTGTCTTGTGTCTTTGTTTCTGGCCCTTTAAGACATGTGCAATAATGTGTTGATATTATAAATCATTTCTTGGGAATGATCTTAGCTGAATGTGTATCTAAATGATGATGTTTTTTTGTAACAATCTGGCATCTGAATGGGTTTTTGAAGCATTGCACAATCTTGCAGTTAAAAGTCGGGTTTAGGAAATTGTTTAGTTTATGATTTCAGATAATTCATGCCAGAGAACTTAAATACTTAGGATGGAAAACTAGAGAACTCTACTTCCAAGTTGGCAAGTAACTTCCCAATCATTCAGGCTTTTTTTTCACCAATTTTTAATTGGGTAGCCTGGGAAAATGTCACTGTGTGTACCAGTGCATTAATTTGGACAAGGATAGTAAATCATAGTATGGTATCTGTTGACAAAACAAGATATAAAGATGTAAAATTTTGTAAACTGTGTCTTAAACTTGTATCATAAAATTTTGTGAATTTTGTCTTAAAATTGTATTATAATTTTCAACATCTGAACCTGAAAATTATGGTTGAAATGCCTTAGGCCTGAGGTGTCTGCTCAGAATAGCAGCTTTTTCCTGCTCTTTCCAGACCTCAGCCAGGACTTATGTTGAATGGCAAATGAAAGAGGCCTGCAAGCTCAGTAGGAGAGTGATCTGAGGCCTAAAAAAAATTAAATTGTATCGTATTTACTAATTAATGGCCAGTCAATTATTCTAGGACTCTTATTTTTTCCTTAGATTCTTTATTTTTTTTTTTTTTTGAGCTCATGATTTTGATCCTAAAGACCTAGGATGATGTTTTTCTGACCAGTTCTATCTTTGACTAACTGTGTAGTTTTTGAAACATTGCAATGGATATTTCACCTGGAAAAGCTACAAGGCCTTTACTATTATTATGTGTGCACAATTTTGTTATGTGTTGTATGTCTATATAATCATATGTCCGTATATCATATATATGATACACAAATTAACATTTATAAAGAGCACTCATTAAAACAAAAACGCTCATAAAAACAAATTTTAAAAAGTGGATCCAAAGATCTTTAATTCAAGTGATTTAAATAGTTGAATTTAAATTGGATAAAGAGATAAAAATAAATGTCTTTAAATTTAAGCTTACAAGTTTTTCTAGGTGTTCAAAAATCTAATAAAATATTAATGTCTACAAATGTTCTAATATGCCTTGGTTCTAAGACTTTTCCTTCAACAAAAAAATGGTTTACACTGTTCAATATATTTGTCTAATATATTGATAAATAAGTAAAGTAAATTTGATATGGGATTACTCATTCATGAGTACTTTTGTTAGATATCTGATTGATTTACTAAGGTCTGTATAAGTTTGTACTAATGTCTGTATAAGATTGTAATAATCAGTCATGTGTTAAAGAGACAAAAATTTCTTAAAACATAAGTTTACCCATAACATTGTGTTTATTAAGTTTTATTTTTTCTAGAGCAAGCAACCATAAAAATTAAACAACTGATTAAATAAGAACTGTTATTTTAGAGCACTGTACTGCCATTTATTTAAAAGCTAAACTTGGTTAATGTAGAAACTTCAATGTAATTGTGATGCTATTAATGTGCTCATATCTTTCAGGTATACAAATCTGTAAGGTAGAAACTTTAAAAGAGCAGTATTTCAATCTGGTGTTCTGAAGTTGTATGGTAAAAAAATATATTGGGCATTCATTTACCTCTTATCAATAAGATATGTAAAGTTGTATGTTACTTTTTACATTGGGGAACAATTTAAATGTATTTTTATGTTAATGAGAGTCTAATCTATATAAAGGTTAAAAACTTTCAGCCTTTCTTAAATTCATGTTTTAAATGTGATATCATATGGTGTTAACTAATGTTCATGTGACCTCAAATAATATATGTAATCTTTGTAAAATGATATTTAAAAAAACAAAGATCATCTTTAGAAGTAAAACACTTAAGTTTTATAAAGAGCCCTGCCTTACCTGAGATAAGGCTCTGTGTCCCATCTTACTATATGTGAGAATGACTACGAAAGCAGTAGGTCAGATATTATTTCATTTAAAGTTATGTTCAAAAGTTGTTTTTTTTTCTGTCAAGATTTCTAGGATCTCAAACAGGGGATATAATGTATAACTCAGCTTAAAACTTCAGGGTAGCTATTACACGAACTAAATATTTTTACTCTTGTTAAAAAATTTTATTTTGTAATTTCCTTATAAGTGATCTAAAGATTCCTTGTTAGTGTTTTACAGAAGTGTTGCTTTAAGAACACAACATGGGTTAATTTAAGATAATAAGTCATCACCTACAAGACAGACAGAATAATACAGATCCCAGTTAATAAAAAAGATAAATAATTATAAAGTTATAGACATTAAAGCCCAGTACTCTTAATATAAGGCTGTTAAAATTTATTTGCTGGATGATTAAGATTAGGATTTATATTAAAGTTACATGAAAAGGGACAAGAAAACCAATATTTGGCTCTTGCCCTCTGAGTCAGTCTGAATCCAGGGAACAAGGGACTTCTCAAAGAGCTTTGCAACTCTGGGCCTCATATCTTCCCATTTAGGGAGATTAATGAGACCCCTGGAGAACAGAAAGCCAATCAGTGCATTTGCTAAGAAGAGGAGAGTCATCAGAGAAGGGAGACATCCCTGATGCTTCCAATGGTAGCCACATGGTCAAGCAAGACCTGGACCCACCTAGCGCAAATGGCACTAGCAGAACTGAGAAGCTGCTCTCAAGTTTCCCCAGGAATGACTCCCATAAAAGCTCAGCTGACTGTTAACAATAGATAGAAACAAAAGTCAGTTTGACTGTTTCATGATAAACACTTAGGAAAGACAGTTAAAACCAAAATACAGCCATTCCTGGGCATTTTAAATAATAATAATAATAATAATAATAATAATAATAATAATAATAATAATAATTTTTATACACATTATGTTAGCCTCCCAAAATAAGTAAGACTGGAGGCTACAAAGAAGGATTCCCAGAAAGGAATGCCTGATAACTATAAAAAGAGACTATCAAGAGGAGCTGCCAGAGGCAGAAATTTTTAGTTTAAGGCCTACAGATATTCCTAACCTACAGGTAGGGTTGGTGTTTGCTAGTACGATTATCCAGCCCTGAGTAACAGAATTAAAGGTTTCTCTATTACACACAGAGGTCATACTAGTAAAATGATTTTGCAAGATCAGATGATATTAAATCATTAAACTGTATCTTATGGAGAGGGATAACTGTAACACTAAATGTTAAATATTAAGTTGACAGTCCTGATAACTGGGAATATTAAAGCCTGCTGAGGGAACTTCTATACAGTGACATGTTCCAGCTGCTGCAACATTTTTTCAGTACTCATGGTTCTTGTTTCTCACACAGAAGAACCCATCCCCAGATGAATTTACAACCTGTTCTTCCCCAACCAGACTTCAAAACGAACTGATTTCTAAAAGGCAACTCATGTCCCTCAACTGACTTCTAAAAGGCAACTCATGTCCCTTATACTGTGCCCACTCACGTCACTCTCTCTCAGCTCTGAAGAAGCCAAAATGAGTGACGCCTCTCGTCTTACAACTATGGAGCCAAAAATAAATAGAATATCAATATAAGTAATTAATTAAGTCAGGTAAAACCAGGAATCCAATTTTGGGTGAGTTCTAAAAATTTGGAGACTGTTACCTGAGGGATTAAAATTCCCTCGTTGCTCTTTCCCTACCCTATCAAAAATTTGGAAGGGACACATTAAAAAAGGGGGAATGATTTGCATTTCTCTGACTGCTAGAGATGGTGAGCATTTTTTCATATACTTGTTGATTGATTGTATGTCCTCCTCTGAGAAATTTCTGTTCAGGTCCTTGGCCCATTTGTTGATTGGGTTATTCGTTATCTCATTGTCTAATTTTTTTAGTTCTTTGTATATTCTGAATATTAGCGCTCTGTCTGAAGTGTGAGGAGTAAAGATTTGTTCCCAGGACATAGGCTCCCTATTTACCTCTCTTATTGTTTCTTTTGCTGAGAAAAAACTTTTTAGTTTGAGTAAGTCCCATTTGTTGATTCTAGTTATTAACTGTTGTGCTATGGGTGTCCTATTGAGGAATTTGGAGCCCGACCCCACAGTATGTAGATCATAGCCAACTTTTTCTTCTATCAAACGCCATGTGTCTGATTTGATATCAAGTTCCTTGATCCACTTTGAGTTAACTTTTGTGCATGGCGAGAGTAAGGGATTCAGTTTCATTTTGTTGCAAATCTCACTCCAGTAAGATTGGCAGCCATTAGGAAGTCAAACACCAACAAGTGCTGGCGAGGATGTGGGGAAAAGGGTACTCTTGTACATTGCTGGTGGGACTGAAAATTGGTGCGGCTAATTTGGAAAGCAGTATGGAGATTTCTTGGAAAGCTCGGAATGGAACCACCATTTGATCCAGCTATTCCCCTACTCGGTCTATTCCCTAAAGACCTAAAAAGAGCACACAATAGGAACACTGCTACATCCATGTTCATAGCAGCACAATTCACAATAGCAAGACTGTGGAACCAACCTAGATGCCCTTCAATAGACGAATGGATAAAAAAAAAATGTGGCATTTATACACAATGGAGTATTACTCTGCATTAAGAAATGACAAAATCATAGAATTTGGAGGGAAATGGATGGCATTAGAGCAGATTATGCTAAGTGAAGCTAGCCAATCCCTTAAAAACAAATGCCAAATGTCTTCTTTGATATAAGGAGAGTAACTAAGAACAGAGTAGGGACGAAGAGCATGAGAAGAAGATTAACATTAAACAGGGATGAAAGGTGAAAGGGAAAGGGAGAGAGAAGGGAAATTTCCTGTAAATGGAAGGAGACCCTCAGGGGTATACAAAATTACATAAAAGAGGAAGTGAGGGGAAAGGAGAAAAATATAAGGGGGAGAAATGAACTACAGTAGAGAGGGTAGAGAGAGAAGAGGGGAGGGGAGGGGGGAGGGGGGTTAGTAGAGGATAGGAAAGGCAGCAGAATACAACAGACACCATAATGGCAATATGTAAATCAATGGTTCTGCAACTGATGTGATTTTGCAATCTGTATATGGGGTAAAAATGGGAGCTCATATCCCACTTGAATCAAAGTGTGAAATATGATATATCAAGAACTATGTAATGTTTTGAACAACCTACAATAAAAATTAATTTAAAAAATATTAAAAAGCAAAAAAAAATGGGGGGGAATGATAAACCCAACCTGATCATTTATTAAAATTGGGAGCCATCTTGCCACAAAGTCATGAAAAGATAATTTTGCTTTCCTATAAATTACTGCAGATTCTGAATCTGCTTGGAATGCCTGTCCGTGCCTTGAACTCACCCATGCCTGGCTCTCTGACCAGAAAGCAACCCTCTCTGAAAATTTAGTGACACCTCATAAATATTGGCCTTCTCTGGCCAGACAATGACTCTCGTGAGTCTCTAATGGTCCTCATAAATTCTGATGATGGGGCCAGCAAAAAAAAAATTGTAAACTAGCAATAGCGTGATGCTTCTCCGAGTTCTGTAATCTGTAACACCCCTTTTGTGTAACTTACTGGACTATAAAGCTGGGCTGTAGGAAAGGTGGGGTTGCTGTCTTGTTTCTGCCATTTTGAGAGGGATAGGCAGCTCAGCCAGTGGAAAAATAATAAGCTTGCTTTAATTTGATTTTAATTGGAGTCAGTGGTCTTTTCTCCTGTCCTGGTCAAACAGGTAAACACTCCACAAACATGGAGCTCTGCCGGCCTAAAACTTATTGAGAAACTCTCCCTGACCTTGGGCACTTGAAATATATGTTGTTGTCAGGAGCTTTAGCTTCTTTGTAGTGAGACCATCAGAGCTGGGTCTGCATCTATGTGACCTGGAGGACATGGTTTCTTATTTTCCAATGAACATGAGGCAGGAGTGAAGAATTCTCTCTTTGTAGGGAAACTGTTGTCACTGAAGGCTAAGTGTCTCCCCATGTGGTATGTGAAGCCATTTGCGCATCTTCCACATTTCATGGTGTTTCTTGCTGCTGCACTGGGGGTTTAGTATTTGCTTCATGAAATACAAGGAGATCAACAGGGACTCAGTGCTGGAGGGATTTCTCACACGTGTGGTGGGTCAGGGTCTCCAGGAGAATCCACCAATGAGGCTTATATCCCACATAGCTTGCCCCCTCAACCATTGCAACCTGATTCTGAACACGGCCCTGAAACCTCTCCATATAACAAGATGCCTTTATATGAAGAGATCAGACATATACGGATTACTGGCTGCACCATGTCTGCCACAAGACATTTGGAAGTCAATGGCAGATCCAAATGGCCCCACCAAGATATTTTATGACACAACTGCACACCACAGCTCTGGGTCACTACTCAGCAGGCGCCAACATACAGGATTCTTTCTTCTACACCATTTTCATGAAACCCAGTCAATCAAGGCACTCTCTGGAACACTCATGATCAGCAACTGCACATCCAAATGTTCTTCAGTGCCACTTGGTCATAAGAATTTCAAAAATTTCATGGTATTTATCTAGCCATTTTTCAAGGATGAAGTTGGAGGCACTGTGAGTTTCAATTCTTTCAGGAACCATTAAATGGTGAGGAATTTCATTTCAATGAAAGCTCTGGAGGACTCTCACAGTCAAGGCTTCCCATGGAGTGGCCAAAAGGTCACATGAAGCCAGACCCATTGAGGTCTACAATGCTAGGTCCATGTGTGTTTTGAATCTCAACTATGGTTGCCAAGTCTTTCAGAATAAAATCATGTGATATCGTAGCTGAGATTCCCAGTGTTCTGTGGAGAGCCACCTGGGCCTATATCTCAGTTTCCAATGGGGACTCTCATGCGTGGCCTCCTGAAATCCCAACACAATTCATGGCAATTCTTCTCTGAGGTCAGGTCCAGAACGCAGTCTCTAAGGGGAATCACACCAAAGTTCAAGCCATGGTGGACACAGTTATGTCTTCCAACTGCCACACAAATGACCACAATTAAAACCAAAACACTTTCACATAGCCCTCGTCTTCTTCCATGTAGACACTCATCAAATCCTCTGGCTGGACATTTCCAAAAGGGGTGAAGTCCAAGACCCTGTCCAAAATATGCTCCCTCGCCCCTATTTTGCCTAAGGTCAGTGTGGCCTAAACACCTTTCCTGTGAACCAGGAGTGATCAAATAGGCCTGACCTTATTACTGCTCCACTTCTCCAATTTAAGGCCTACTGACTGCCAGGTATAAATTCTGTATATGAATGGGAGTCATGAAAAAACCCAAGGATCTATGGTCTAGCCTTTGCAGGCCAGGATGGAGGTCAGGAACCTTACAGAAAATGGCGAGAGACTTCATACACAATGACTGCTATTTTGACCATTTTGTATTTGTAGCACACATGGAATCTTACCTTAGATCCATCAGGTGTTAAGAATCTAAGCAGCAGCCTCACACAGGTTCACGAGGCTGATTCAGACACATCCCTTTTGGAAGCAATTAAGCAAAGAGCCACAGGTGATGCCCATTCATTTCCATTTGAAAACTGTTTTCTTAAGGCTTCACAAAGGGGTGGCCTGAGGCAAAGACCTTCCTGACATTCAGGGCAATGAAGCAATAGGTAAGCAAATGGCCCAAAGCAAGGATTCTCCACTGAGACTTTACTGGTCACATTGATATCTGAGTTTTCTGAGATCCTCCCATTCCCTTCAGTTATCATGTACATGGCCATGTCACAGTGCTTGGAGGTGGTACATATCTTGGACACAAAACCATGAGCCAATTCTTGAGAGTGGCCAGAATTCAGGAAGAAAACAGAAGCGTAGTAAGATAGTAGGTGTTGCCCATCCATAAGGCAAGCCACAGTCCATGCGTTAATTGGGCAGGATGAATGCTGGGAAGCTTTCTACAAGACAGGAAACATCCATTGATGCATTTTCTTTTCTAATGTCTACAACCACGGACACAGTGGGAGAAACAGACATAGAAACACTCGCCTTGTCAAACAATTTACTAGAAAAAGTCCATTCCAATCCAAACAAACCACCTTTCCTACCTATTCTCAGAACATGAGACAAAACCACAAACTCACACCCACACCCACAAAGGCACCTCCTTCCCCCAAGTAGGTTTGTAACTATCCAGAGTGTCCTTTGACTGGTGGGTCATACTATGTTCCCCTGATATGGCCTATCCATTCTCAGATCTGGTCTCCTTGGCCAACTCTGTGACGTTGTCAGGAGCATGTGGAGAGCCACTACCTACTTTCTCAGGAAAGGTCCCTGGCATGTGGCCATCCTCACATCAGTAGGTACCAAGAAAGACTGACTCTGTCCTTAGTAACACCAAACAAGTGAGCCCACTGGGACTGGGACTTGGATTGGCTCTCAGTGCCTGGCTTCCTGGATCCCAAGTTTAAAGTGTTCCATCACCAAGGAAGTGAGGTAGGTTACTACCTTCAGGAATTTAATGAGGTCACTGCCTTGGCAAACACTTTGTCCTAACAGTTGCTTCCATGGGTTCCATGAGATGGAGGCTGCCCCTACTTCATGTGACATATTCACAAGTTAGAATGATATAAAAATCAAAGGCACCAAGAAACAGCGCTCCACAAAGGCCTGGTTTGCTCCGTCTCCTGTACATTAAGAGAGAGGCTGATTCAGCCACATCCCTTCATCCTGACCAGGTTTTTTGGCAATGGAAGATGACTTTTGCTCTCTCAGGTCCTTCATAGCTGCCTACATCTTCTTCAGGGATCATTTCTGCATGGACCTTTGAGGTTCTCAGCAAGTGGAAGATCCCCTACATCCCTATATTTTAAGGCCAACTCTGTCCCTGCTCTTCTCTAAAGTTAGATTGAGAGATCACTGTGTGGTTACGGTTAATAACAGTTTCGATTTGGGTTAGGAATCATTCTGCAGGATGAATAATGGTATTGGAAATCTGTGATATTTATAAGAATATAGACGTGAGTTAAAAGTATGGAAACAGAAATCTAGGTAAGATTTGCATCCCAGAAGGGCATTGAGACCTTGATTGGGATACTTAGCAATGTTATACTTTCTGCACAAATGTCTCAGATAAATCCATACACAATGGCATAGGACGTTGTACCTTGGATGATTGAATGTCGAAGAGAACCTCCAGTCAAAAAGGGATAGTCGGTGGAATTAGGAAGATAGTCAGTAGGTTTAGAAAGAAGGGTGAGAATAAGATTTGGAAAAAAGTTCTTTACCAATAGGGTTTCGGTTAGAGAGTGAATATTAATGTCAGCCCATGTTAAGTGTCAGTCACAATAATGAATTTGGGAAAATATGTAGGAAAGGAGGTATCAATAGAGACCTTAGGAAATCAGGCAAATTATTAAGTGAGTCATAGGATTAGGCATTTACAACAGGGTTGAGGTTGAATATATAACCTTAGGAAGAAAGAAATATGTAGTCACCAATAGAATTGACATTTGAGAGCATTAGGCAACCTGGACATGAATGTTTTTAGTAATTCATGCTCACTTTCCATTTAGGCTTTGTTGAAAATAAATAAAATAGGTACTTGTCTCTTCCTGTTTTTCTGTATGCTTAAGAAAACACTCTTGAAATCTTGAAAACTTTTTGCTAATCTTGTTCCCAGAATGTGCTGTCCCCAACTGCCAAACTGCAGAATGTACACCCTCACCCGTTTACATGCAAACCGCCCACTTGCCCTGACCCATCAATAAACTTCCCTCCCTGCCCTCTTCAAGAAAAGTATATAAGCTCTGCTTAAGCTGTTCTCAGTGCTCTCTGCTCTATTCAAGTGAGGTCTGAGCCCCAGAATTTTGGACGCTTTGCTGTTGCATGAGACAGTGTCTTGGTGGTCTCTTCCTCCAATGGTCGCCTGACCATTACATCTGAGGGCCCCAGCGAGTTCCAGCAGCGTTGGACGAAAGACCCCCAATAGGCTCATCTCAGGTTAAGTAAGGCGCCACTTTCTTGTTTCAGGTTTCAGGTTAGGTATGGGCAAAATGGCTATTGGTGATGAGCATGAGCTCTCTCTGACGGTGGCTGACAGAAGTGTCACAGAGCCACAGGCCACGTCTCTGGGGGACGCCACAGAGAACTCGGGAATCCGAGTAACAATAGTCTCCTAAACTCAGTGATATTTTGTTTTGGATTCGGTATTGTCAGCCCATCAGGTTTTCCTGGCTACTCAGTCCTGTTCTCAGTATTGGACGTCCATTGCCTGTCTTTATTGTCTTGTCTTGTCTGTGTCATGTGTCATTGCTTTCACTATTTGTGTATCTTTCATATGGGACAGAGCACTTCAATGCCTCTGTCCCTGAACCTTGATCACTGGACCAAAGTCTGCTTAAAGGCTCAGAATCTTCTTTTTTTCAGTAAAACGTCAGATCTGGAAGACTCTATGTGTCCCAGAATGACCCACCTTTGGAGTCGGATGGCCCCCAGAAGGATCTTTCTACTTCACACTAATTCAAAAACTCAGAGATATTGTCTTTCAGCCGGGGCCACATAGCCAACCAGATCAACAGCAATATATCTTTAGTTTGCAGGACCTCTGCAAATCTCCTCTTCCATGGTTGAAGCCTTTCCTTGTCCCTGTCCCCGCTCCTACTGGTTCTCCCACTTTTCTATCTCTCAAACCCTCTGCTCCCCCTCCTCCACCCTCTGTTGTCCCTGAGTCTCAAGACTCTACTGGACTCTCTTCCCCCTCCTTATGCCCTGCCCTTGTCCTCCAACCCCAAACACCCTCTAAGTGATTCCCCTGCTGCTGACTCAGACTCTCCACCATTGGAGGAATATAGGCCAGCCCAGCGCCCTCCAGGTGACTACCCCACGGCACACACAGCCCCTCCTTCCTTGGAGGTAGCTGGCCCGGCCAAAAGAACACAAAGTACTCGCCGGGGGGGTTAAACTTTGAAGTGGATACAGGGTAAGTATACTCAGCCCTTAAGGCCCCATTGGGCCATCTATCAAACAAAAAGGACTCTAGTTCAAGGGGCTAATGGCAGTAAATATGGGGTTTAGACAACTAAGAGGACCATGGACCTGGGGAAAGAAAAAATCCATCACTCGTTCCTAGTAATCCCAGAATGCCCGACCCCATTGATGGGCACACATCTGCTCAAAAAGCTCCAGGCCAGAATAACTTTTAACCCTGAAGGCCCCCAAGTGAAATTTCTAAATTTTTCAGTAAAAACTCCTATAGTCACGGCTTTTACTATGTCAGTAGAAGATGAACATCAACTTGTCAAACCCCCCAAGACCGATCAAACAGGCAAGCTACCCCGGAAATGGATAACAGATTACGCAGATGCCTAGGAAAAAAACTGCTGGGTTACACGTAGCCGTGAAACATCCTCCAATAACAGTGGAGTTAAAAACTTCAGCCCCCCCATCAATGTCAAAAAATATCCTCTGAGCAAAAAAGCTAAAGATGGGATAAGGCCCCATATTCAGAAATATCTGGCCTTAAGGGTCCTAAGGCCCTGTCATTTGAACTGGAACACTGCCCTGTTACCAGTATAAAAATCCAGGAACCGGCGACTATCGCACCGTTCAAGACCAAAGAGAGATCTACAACAGAGTGCAGGACATTCACCCCACAGTACATAATCTGTACAATCTGCTTAGCACTCTGAACCATGAGCGGAAATGGTATACTGTTCTGGACTTAAAAGATGCTTTCTTTTGCTTGCCTCTGCATAAAGATAGTCAGTTGCTATTTGATTTCGAGTGGGTAGACCCAGAAACCGGGACGTCTGGTCAACTAACATGGACTAGACTCCCACAGGGGTTCAAAAACTCCCCCACTCTCTTTGATGAAGCCCTCCACAGAGACCCCAACAACTTCAGAACTATGCACCCTGACGTCACCCTGCTTCAATATGTCGATGACCTGCAACTGGCAGCCAACACCAAGAAAAACTGTGAGTCTGGAACCCAATTATTATTATACGAGCTTGCTCAACTCTGGTATAGTGCTTCTGCCAAAAAAGCCCAAATTTGCCAGCAAGAAGTAATCTTCCTGGACTATTCCCTTAGGGGCAGTAAGCGATGGCTCACTGAGACCAGAAAACAATCCATTGAGCAGATACCACCCCCATCTAACAGCAGACAACTCAGAGAGTTTCTTGGGACTGCTGGCTTATGCAGCTTATGGATACCTGGGTTTGCGTCCTTATCTGCTCCTTTATACCCGCTGTTAAAGAGAGATGCCCAATTCTAATGGACCCCTGAGCACCAGCAAGCTTTTGATAACATCTAAGGACACTGACACTGAAACCCTCAACTTCACTGAGCCCAGCTTGCATTTTCAGAAAGCCCTAAACTAAGTTAAAAATGTACATCAACTCACTCACCTTGGTTCAAAGAAACTGCAGGCATTCCTGAAGGATCAAGAACAGAGTTTTCCACTAACAGACTCAGAGCAAAAGAAATAACTGAACGGGTAAAAAAAGCCTGCCGGGTCTGTCAATTGGTTAATGCTTACCCTTTCAACTTTCCTGCAGGAAAGCACCTACAAGAAACCAGACCAGGACAATTCTTGGAAGTGGACATTACTGAAATTAAGCCAGGAAGTTATGGACTTAAATATCTCCTAGTCTTTGTAGATACATTTTCAGGATGAATTAATTGAAGCCTCCCCCCCCCCCCACACACACACACACAAAAAAAAACAACAACAAAATAAATGGCACAAATGGTGGTCAAGAAGATGCTGAAAGATATTTTTCTAAGATACGGACTGGCTAAGGCAATAGGGTCTGATAATGGACTGGCGTTAATTGCCCTGGTAAGTCAGGGATTAGCCAGGACCCTGGGGATTAATTGGAAATTACATTGTGCTTATAGACCCCAGAGCTCAGTACAGGTAAAAAAAAAAATAGAACCATTAAAGAGACTTAACAAAATCAAGCTTAGAGATCGGCATAAAAGATCGATCTATTCTCCTGCTTTATGCACTGTTTCATGCAAGAAATACTCATACTCCTCTGTTTCCTTGTGTAACCTCACCCCCTATGAAATTCTCTATGGTCCCTCCTCCAGTAAGGGACCTAACCCAAACTCTAAGACCTAACGATCCCTTCCACACCCCCTTGCTTGACAGACTTAAAGCTCTTGAAAGAAATCAGCAATATCTGTGGAAACATCTGGCCACTGCCGACCAACCTGGGGACGAGGGGACTCCATATCGATACCAAGTAGGAGACTTCGTCTACATTAGACGACATCAGTTGTCATCCCTGGAACCCCACTGGAAAGGACCATATAAGGTGCTACATATAACACATACAGTGGTAAATGTAGACGGAATCACTTCATGGATCCATGTCTCTCATCTCTGGCCTGCGCCCTGTCCAAAATCTGACTGGAAACTGGAAAAGACTGGTAACACTTTCAAATTGCGTATTCGCCATGTGGATAAGGCTACAGACTCTCCCCTTGGCCAAGAGTAGTCCTAACCCTCATCAGCCTGTTCAGCAGTAATGGCTGATCACAAATCCTACTGTACAAGAAGTATGGTCTATCTTGCATACAGCCCCCTTAGGGACATGGTGGCCATCTCTCCACCCAGACATTTGTCAGCTGGCTATAGGTCTTTCCTATTGGGATATCCCTGATGAAGGGGATCCAACTAAAATTCCAATAAATCCTTTCCGTATCATAGGTAATAGAAACAAACATTATGGATGTAGGGACACGAGAGCCAGATGCAGGTTGGCTAGCCTAGATTACTATGTTTGCCCAGCGGACTATCAAAGCCACAAACAGACATGGCTGTGTGGGGGAAATGCTGACTTCTTCTGTAAGTCATGGGAATGTGAGCATACAGGGGTGCCTGGTGGAACCCAAACTCCTCATAAAATTCAATACACAGCATTGGCCATATTACCAATTACACAACCAATACCGATGGCCCCCAGAGGGGTCTCTAGATCCTAAAATTCTCCGTGACCTTTTTAACTTCGGCAAGTGCTCAAAGGGTGGAAGGAAATTCCCCTAAGTGGAGGCATTTTCCCTCCTTCGCTCACATCCTGAGCTATGCTTATCCAATAGATCCTCACCCTCAGCTTTCTGCTCCAGACTCTCTGCTGTCACTCCCACCTCAGCAACCTGATTTCTTCCCTCCAATTACTAGATCAAAAACCCAAACCGCCGGTTCTCAGATTATTGCCCCCTTGCTGAGGTAGCAGGTACTGAGGTACCCATCCACCCACTCACTACTCTCTTCTCCTGTCAGTGCCCGCACCAGGTCCCACCAGGTCCTCTTACCAGCTAACCCAAAGCTCAAACCAGCTAAGGAGAGCCCTCAGACCCCTATCCAAGATGTAATGAAAATGGCCTTTAAAGTTGCTCTGTCATCACTGAAAACAGGTTACTAAGAATTTAAAGTCCCTCACAGGCTTTTTGGGATACAAACTCCCATCTTCCCCTCTGCTCTATCTGTTCTACTGCTCAAGTTTTGTTGCCTGGAAAATTCCAAACCCCTTTCCCATTATTCTTTTACATCTCTCCTTCCTCATGCTCAGACCCAAGGTGCTGCTCTCAGACCCGCCTTCCCTGTCTTCCCCGTCTATACCAGGCCCACAGAAAAGTCTTAACTGACCTTCTCCAGCAGTCTTCACCATGGCTGACTTTAGGACTTTCAGCCAAAGAGTCCCTATAAAAGAGTTCAATGTAGATAAACTTCCCCTTTTCGTGTTTCCCTGTTCTATTTGGCCACTGGCTGGAAAAATCAGCACTCCTAAGCTAGACTCCCCCTTACTAGTTTTTCACAAAACATGTGAACAAGGCCTCTGGCCTTGAGCTGGGGCTTCACAGACATGGTTACATTTCTAAGATAAATAAGTTACCAAATGAGCTCCATTGTTACAGCTGGCAGTGAGAAAAAAATAAGAGAAGAAAAAAGCTCTCCCCCTCCAGGTGTCCTTAAAATGTTAACTTGCCCAGAACAGATGAAAAAAACAATAGAAACGAAAACTTCTTTTTGTGAACTTATGCAGACTGTGAACTTCTGAGCCCCTTCCCTTACATGTTGGGTACAAAATTCGGAAACTACCTAAATTTGGAGATCAGGTGACTAATTGATTACAACAGAAGCAATGCCCTCTAAATCCGTTGCAACCAAATAGGTATGTTTCGCTGTCTTTGGTGCTATCTTAGGTGCCTTGACTTGTCCGTCCTTACAACAGTATAATTCTATATACTTAAACATTGTTTATGTTTTCATAAAATGGTCAACAGATGTGATTAATTATGTAATGTTCAGATGTTTCCCAGAGTGCTCTATCATGAGGCAGGTTAATTTAAATATCAAATAGGGGGGCATACAACCCGGTTCCTCTGGGAACCTGTATCCCTCACTTTAGCCATCCTATTAGGAAAAGGAGCTGCTGCAGGTGTGGGCACAGGAATCACTGTCCTAGTCCATGTGACACAACAAATGACCCGATGAGAAGCAGCAATAGAACAAAATTTAAAGATATTAAAAACCTCCATCACAGTTTTATAGGAATCTTTAACCTCTCTCTCTGAAATTGTTTTACAGAACATGCGAGGGTTGGACCTCCTCTTCGTGAGAGAAGGGGCCTTTCGTGCTGCATTGAGGGAAGAAAGTTGATTTTATGCCGACCATACTGGAGTTGTAAAAAAATCTATGAGTAAATTAAGAAGACGCCTAGAAGAGCATCAACAAGAGAGAGATGCACAAAAAGGGTGGTTTGAGTCTTTGTTCACACAGTCCCCCTGGTTAACTACGCTTTTATCAGCCCTGGCCAGTCCATTAATAATCCTCATTTCATTGCTAATTGTAGGACCCTGTTTGCTCAACCATCTAGTTTCCTTTCTACAAGCTTAAATTGGATAAGTTAAACTTATGGTAATCAGACAACAATATACCTCACTAGAAGACATAAAATGTGAGACCCCGCAATGCTCATTTTTGTGATTAAAATTAACCAGAATAAGAAGTGGGGAATGAAAGGTTAATAAAATATGTACTTTTAACTTCTTGTTTTTCTGTATGCTTAACAAAATACTGATGAAATCTTGAAAACTGTTTGCTAATCTTGTTCCCAGAATGTGCTGTCCCCAATTGCCAAACTGTTGAATGTACTCCCTCTCCCATTGGCAAGCAAACCACTCACTCGACTTGAACCATCAATAAATTTCCCTCCCTGCTCTCACCACGTAAATTGCATAAGCTCTGCTTAAGCTGTTCTTAGGGCTCTCTTCTCTATTCATGTGAGCTCTGAGCCCCAGCATGCTGGACCCCCAATAAACCCTTTGCTGTTGCATGAGACAGTCTCTTCGTGGTCTCTTTTCCGACGCTCGCCCGACCTTTACATTGGTACAATCATAAGTGTGAACATTCCTATGTGTGTCCAGAATATTACTATAATAAATAATGTATGTAGATCAGGTAATAGGAGTTTTTCTTCCACCATTTCTGGGAGCAATATTTTGAAGATATATGAATTAGTATTTTGGGTAGAAATAGGTGTACCATTTGTCTATGAATATAGAGATAATGCATGAATAGACAATACTGTGAATTAATAATATTACTGGTTCCAACTTTAAATAATGGATTGAATTGATATCTGAAAATATACAGGAAACCTTATATTGATATACTACATTTAATCCTACCCGTTATACATCTGAATGAAATATTAGGGTTATGGATTTTCATGAAGAGTGTTTGAGTTTTGCTTCAAAAGTGATTATGGAAATTGAAAATAATGTGTTTGGAAAGAAGTCTCATGAAAAGACCAGTCCAGAAACCTGGAGGTATGCATGTGTTCTGAAGCAGAAAGTGATTTAAAGTGAAACAAACGCCTATATATTTGCTAACTTGTGGATGATAAATATATACGATGATGTGCAGAAATTGAAGAAATAGTAATGTACCAGTTTTGAATAAAAATGAACGTTAAAATACACATCATGTCCCATAGGAATCTACTTGAATTGATGTTAAACTGCGTCGGTTAATGTAGAAATATTAGAATTTGTATGCACCATTCACTGAAGTTAGTTTTCAGTACTAGGAAACAAATATGTATTTCAGGTAGATGAATATTTCTGAGAATAATCTTGTGAAGAGTTGATTATAAATCCACATACATGAACATGAATGAATTCAGGGAGTGTATAATAAGACTCATACATTTCATATTTTGAAAAATCTGGAGAGTATATATATATATATATATATATATATATATATATATATATACACACACACACACAAACTGAGACTATAAAAATGGCAATATATATGCCAATTGAAATTCACCATGAAATATACATCATCCACAGATTCAAAAATATTCATGATACTGAAGATAGATTTATGTATAATGTTGTTTAACTAGGAAGTTTACCCATACATTGAATTTTCAGTTCCAACAGCATTTAGGAGGAGTAATCTCTTCTCACATTTTGTATCTGCCAAGTCAGCCACCTCACAAGAATGTACGTGTGATACCAGGTAGGATTCTATATGTGCATATAAAAATACATGTGTTGAATAGGCTACAGAGAGAGGGAGACAGGAATTTACATATTTGTTAACTTTAAAAACACATGGATAACTATTTCAACAGAAAATTGACTAGATTTATAACACCTACCCTTTTTTATGCAAAAGGCAAGTCCAACTATACACCATGCCTCCTCTGAACTGCTTGGATTTCTATTCTGTTTGGTTTATTTTTCTCCATCATATTAGGAGTAGTAGTCAGAGTCCAGTAGGTTATGAGTTAGTGTCAGGGATCAGTATTTCAAATGGAAAATAGAATAATGAATCAAATGTGTATGCAAATATATGCTACACAAAAATCTTCCCACTCTCATCCAGAACAAATCCTTGACATTACCTTCGCCTGAAGTAAGTCACAATTAGAATAGAAGAGTTAGAAAATCTGTGAATACATATCTTGAGTGGAAAATGTTCAGAGTTCAGAACCTTGGAGGTGGTAGAGGAGTTTCCAAAAGTAAGGGACATGGTAAACACTCCTCTAACATGGAGGTCTGCTGGCGTAAAGACATCTTGAGAAACCGCCTCTGAGGTTGGGCACTTGAAACATACGTTATTTTCAGGAGCTTTAGCTTCCTTTGTAGTGAGACAATAAAATCTGGGTCTGCATCTATGTGACCTGGAGAATATCGTTTCTTATTTTCCAGTGAACATGAGGCAGCAGTGCTGAATTCACTCTTTGTAGGTAAACAGTGGCCACTGGGGTCTAATTGTCTCCCCATGTGGACTGTGGAGCCATTTGGTCATCCTCCAATTTTCGTGGTGTTTCCTGCTGTTGCACTGGGAGTTTGGTATTTGCTTCACAAAATACAAGAAGTTCAACAGGGACACAGTGCTGGAGGGAGTTCTGTCACGTGTTGTGGGTCAGGGTCTGCAGGAGAATGCAACAACGAGGCTTCTTTCCCACATACCTTGCCCCCTTGTCCATAGCAACTTGATTCTGAACATGGCCCTGAATCCTCTCCATATAAAAACGTGCTTTTACATATTCGGGTCTCCTGGCTGCACCATGTTAGTCACAAAAAATTTGGAAGCCAATGACAAATCCACATGGCCATAACACAGATGTATTATCACACAACTGCAGACCACTTCTCTAGGCCCAATACTCTGCAGGCTCTAACTTGCTTGCCCCCATGTCCATAGCAACTTGATTCTGAACATGGCCTGAAATCTTTCAATATAAAAACATGCTTTTACATATACGGGTCTCCTGGCTGCACCATGGCAGTCACAATGAATTTGGAAGCCAATGGCAGAACCACATGGTCACAACACAGATGTATTATCACAAAACTGCACACCATTTCTCTAGGCCCACAACTCTGCAGGCTATAACTCAATGGCATCTCTGTTCTACACCATTTTAATGAAACCCAGTGAATTAAGGCAGGGTCTGGTACACTCAAGATCAGCAACAGGACATCCAAAGGTTCTCCAGTGCCAACTGGTCATGGGAATTTAAAAAATTTCATGTATTTATCTGGCCATTTTTCAAGGATGAAGTTGGAGGCACTGTGGGTTTCAATTCATTCAGGAACCATTAAATGTTGAGGAAGTTCATTTCAAAGAAAGCTCTGGAGAACTCTCACAGGCAAGGCTTCCAAAAGAGTGGCCAAAAGGTCACATGAAGCCAGGCGCATTGAGGTCTCCAATGTGAGGTCCATGTGTGTTTTGACTCAAAACTATCCCTGCCAAGTCTTTCAGAATAAAATCATGTGATATACTGGCTGAGATTCCCAGTACTCTTTGGAAAACCACCCTGGGCCTAGATCTCAGTTTCCAAGGGTGATTTTCATGCGTGGCCTCCTAAAATCCCAACACTTTTCATGGCAATACTTCTCTGAGGTCAATTCCAGAACGCAGTCTCTAAGGGGAATCAAACCAGAGTTCAAGCCCAGGTTGACCCAGTCATCTCTTCACACCGCCAATCAAATGAACACAATTAAAAACAAAACACTATCACATGGCCCCATCTTCTTCCTTATAGACACTCATCATAACCTCTGGTTGGAGCTTTCCATGAGGGGCACATTCCAAAAGAGTGTCCAAAATAAGCTCCCTTGCCCCTCATGTGGCTCAAGTCAGGGTGGGAAGGACACCCTTCCTGTGAACCAGGAGTGATCAAATAGGCCTGTCATTAATACTGCTCCGCTTTTCCAATTTGAGGCCTTCTGACTGTAGGGTTTAGATTCTTTATGTGAACTGGAGTCATGAGAAAAGACAAGCACCTCTGCAGAGATTTGAAGAACTCATTTGACCAAAAGGATCGCTATTCTCACTTGATTGATTTCAGGAACCTAACAGAGAAAGGCAATAGAATTCATTCACAATGACTGAAATTTTTTGCGAATTTGGTTTTGGTTTCACACATGGGATCTTTCTTTAGATCCATCAGGTGCTGAGAATCTAAGCCACAGCCTCACACAGGGCCAAGAGCCTGATTCAGACACATCCCTTTCCGAAGCAATTTAGCAAGAGCCACAGGTGATGCCCATTCATTTCCATTTGAAAACTGTTTTCTTCAAGCTTCACAAAGGGGTAGCCTGAGCCCAACATCTTCCTGACATTCAGGGCAACAGAACAATAGGTAAGCAAAAGGCCCAAAGCATGGTATCTCCACTGAGACTTTTCTGGTCACACTCATATCTGAGTTTTCTGAGATACTGGCCATTTCCTTCAGGTATCCAGTACATGGACATGTCAAAGACCTTGGAGTTGGTACATATCTTGGACACAAAACAATGAGACTATTCTGGAGAGTTGCCAGAATTCAGGAAGAAAACAGGGACTTAGGAAGGTAGTAGGTTTTGCCAATTCATAAGGCAAGCTGCAGTCCATTCATAAATTGGGCAGGATGAATGCTGGGAATCTTTCTACTACACAGGACACATCCATTGTTGCATTGTCTTTTCTCATGTCTACAACCACGGACACAGTGGGATACACAGACATTGAAACACTCACCTTGTCAAATGACTTACTAGAAATAGTTCACTGAAAACCAAACAAACCGCCTTTCCTACCTATTCTAAGAACAAGATACAAAACCACACACCCACACTCACAATGGCACCTCCTTCCCCTAAGTAGGTCTGTGACTATCCGGAGTGTCCTCTGACTGGTGGGCAATAATATGTTCCCCCGAAATGGCCTGTATTCTCTCAGATCTGGTTTCCTTGGCCAACTATGTGAAGTTGTCAGGAAAAAGTGGTGAGCCACTACCTGCTTTCTCAGGAAAGGTCCCTCTTCAGAGCTCTCCTGGCATTTGGCCATCCTCACATCAGTAGGTACCAAGAAAGACTGACTCTGTCCTTGGTAAATCCAAACAAGTGAGCCCACTGGGACTGGGACTGGAACTGCATCTGGGTGCCTGGCTTCTTGGATACCAAGTTCAGAGAGTTCCATCACCAAGGAAAT
The DNA here is from genome assembly GCF_048772815.1 of Callospermophilus lateralis. Lineage (NCBI taxonomy): Eukaryota > Metazoa > Chordata > Mammalia > Rodentia > Sciuridae > Callospermophilus > Callospermophilus lateralis. Next base: position 556,625 of record NW_027513505.1, on the reverse strand, counting down.
GAGGTATGACACTTTCTTTGGAACTGAATGAGGTCACTGCCTTGGCAACCACTTGGTCCTAACAGTTGCTTCCAAGGGCCCCATGAGATGGAGGCTGCCCCTTCTTCCTCTGACACTTTCACAATTTAGAATGGTATATCAACCATAGGCACACACACAGGCCTGGTTTGGTCCATCTTCTCCACAATAAGAAGAGAGAGGCTGATTCAGACACATCCCTTCATCCTGACCAGGTGGTTTGTCATCGAAGATGACTTTTGCTCTTTCAGGTCCTTCATACCTGTCTACAACTTCTCCAGGTATCATTTCTGCATGGACCTTTGAGGATCTCAGCAGGTGGAAGGTCCCCTACTTTTCTGTATTGTAAGAACAACTTTGTCCCTGCTCTTCTGTAAAATGAGATTGAGGGAAAAGTGTATGTTTAGGGTTAATAACAGGTTTGATTTCGATTTGTGTTAGGAATCATTCTTCTGGATGAATAATGGTATTGGGAACCTGGTATATTTACAAGAATGTAGAGGTGAAACATAAGTATGAAAACAGAAATCCAGGTATGATTTTAAACCCATAAGGGCATTGGGCCCTTGATTGGGATACTTAGCTTTGAATTATGTTCTGCACAGATGTCTCAGATAATTTGATATACAATGGCATAGGACCTTGTACCTTGGAAGATTTAATGTAGAAGAGAACATCCCTTCAAAAAGGGATAGTCGGTAGGATTAGGAAGATAGTCGGTCGTTTTAGGAAGAAGAGTGAGTATATGATTTGGAACAAAAGTTCTTTAGCAATAGGATTTCAGTTAGAGAGTGAATGTATATGTCAGCACATATGAAGAGCCAGTCACGATGATGAAGTGTTGAAAACATGTAGAAAAGAAGATATCAATAAAGATATTACGAAATCAGGGAAAGTATAAAGTGAGTGAGAGGATTAGACATTTTCAACAGGCTTGAGGTTGAATCTTAGAAAGAAACAAATATGAAGTCACCAATAATATTGACATTTGAGAGCATTAGGCACCCTGGACATGGATGTTTTTAGTAATCTATGTTCACTTTTCATTTAGGCTTTGCTTGGTTTAATCATAAGTGTAACATTTACATTTTTGTCCAGAATATTATTGTGATAATATGTATATGTAGATCAGGTGACATAAGTATTTCTTCCACCATTTTTGGTAGCAATATACTGAAGACATAAAATTAGTATTGGGCGTACAAAGACGTGTACCCTATGTCTATGAATATAGAGATAAAGCATGAATAGACCATACTGTGAATAAGTAATATAACTTGTTCCAACTTAATATAATGGGATGAACTGATATCTGAAAAATTACTGGAAATCTTATATGCATATACAATCATTCATTCCAACCAGTTATTCATCTAATGTCAATATTAGTGTTTTGGTTTATCATGAAGAGTGTGTGAGTTTTACTTCAAAAGTGATTATGGAAATCGAAAATAATGTGTTTGGAAAGAGTCTCATGAAAAGACCAGTCAAGAAACCCTGACAATACATGTGTTGTGAAGTAGGAAGTGATTAAAGTTTAAAGAAATGCCTACAAATTTGTGAACTTGTGGATGAAATACATATCTTATGATGAGCAAAAACTGAAGAAATAATAATGTACCAGTGTTGAATATAAATGAACATCATATTATATATCATGTCCCATTGGAATCTACTTGCATTGGTGATAGACTGGATCAGTTCCTGTAGAATTATTAACATTTGTATGCACCATTCACTGAAGATAGTTTTCAGTACTAGGAAACAAATATGTATTTAAGGTGGATGAATATTTCTGAGACTAATATTTTGGAAAGTTTATTATAAATACACATGCATGAACATGAATGAATTTAGAGAGTGTATATAAGACACATATATTTCATATTTTGAAAAATCTGGAGAGTGTATATATATATATATATATATATATATACACACACACACACACACACACACACACACACACACACATACCCACACACACAAAAAAAAAACACACACAGACATTTAAAAGTAGCAATATATATGCCAATCGAAATTCATCTTTAAATATATATCATCCACAGATGCAAAAATATTTATTTTACTGAACATGAGTTTATGTATAATGATGTTCTACTAGGAAGTTTCCCTATAGGTGGAATTTTCAGTTCCAACAGCAATTTGGAGGAGTGATCTCTTCTCACAATTTGTATCTGCCAAGTCAGCCACCTCACAAAAATGTACATGTGATACCAGGTAGGATTCTATAAGTGCATATGAAAATACATGTGATGAATAGGCTACAGAGAAAGGGAGACAGGAATTCATATATTTGTTTAATTTAAAAACACATGGTGAACTATTTCAATTAAAAATTGACTAGATTTATAACACCTACCATTTATCATGCAAAAGGTAAGTCCAAGTATGCAGCATGCCTCCTCTGAACTGCTTGTATTTCTATTCTGTTTGGGTATTTTTCTCCATCATATTAGGATTAGTAGTCAGAGGATAGTAGGGTATGGGATAGTGTCAGGGATTCAGTATTTCGAATAGAAAATTGAAAATGAATGCAATGTGTATGCAAATATGTGCTACACAAATATCTTCCCACTCTCATCCAGAGCAATGCCTTGACATTACCTTCGCCCCATGTATGACACAATTAGAGGAGAAGAGTTAGAAAATCTGTGAATACATATCTGCAATGGAAACTGCTCAATTTTCACAAATTTGGAGAAGGTAGAGGAGTTTCCAAAATTAAGGGACAATGTAAACTCTCCACAAACATGGAGCTCTGCTGGCATAAAGAGTTCTTAAGAAACTGCCTCTGAGGTTGGGCACATGAAATATATGTTGTTGTCAGGAGCTTTAGCTTCCATTGTAGTGAGACCATCCAAGCTGGGTCTGCATTTTTGTGACCTTTGTGAGCACATGGTTTCTTGTTTTCCAATGAACATGAGGCAGCATTGCTAAATTCTCTCTTTGTAGGTAAACTGTGACCAATGGGGGCTAAGTGTCTCCGCGTGTGCACTGTGAACCCATTTGGTCATCCTCCACTTTTCGTGCTGTTTCTTGCTGCTGCACTCGCAATTTGGCATTTGCTTCATGAAACAAGGAGTTCAACTGGGACACAGTGCTGGAGCGAGTTCTGTCACGTGTGGTGGGTCAGGGTCTGCAGGAAAATGCACCAACCATGCTTCTATTCCACCAGCTTGCCTCCTTGAGCATAGCAACCTGATTCTGAACATTGCCCTGAAACTCCTACATATAACAAGATGCCTTTTCAGAGAAGGGTCTGCTGGCTGCACCATATCAGTCATAATCCATTTGGAAGCCAAAGGCAGATCCATATGGCCAAACCACAGATTTTTTATCACACACCTGCCCACAACTTCTCTAGGTCCACTACTCAGCAGGCTCGAACTTACTTGCATCTCTTTTCTATACCATTTTCATGAAAACCAGTCAATCAAGGCACCTTCTGGTATATTCATAATCAGAAACAGGACATCCAAAGGTTTTCCAGTGCCACCTGCTCATGGGAATTTTAAACATTTCATGGTATTTATCTAACCATTTTTAAAGGATGAAGTTGGAGGCACTGTGGGTTTCAATTCATTCAGGAACCATTAAATGTTGAGGAAACTCATTTTAATGAAAGCTCTCAAGAACTCTCACAGGCAAGGCTTCCAAAAGAGTGGCCAAAAGTTCACATGAAGCCAGGCCCATTGAGGTCTACAATATGAGGTCCATGTTTGTTTTGACTCTCAACTATTGCTGCCAAGTCTTTCAGAATAAAATCATGTGATATCCTGGCTGAGATTCCCAGTGCTCTGTGGAAAGCAACCCTGGGTCAAGACTCATTTTCCAAGGACTCCATGCGTGACCTCCTAAAATCCCAACACAACTCATTGCAATACTTCTCTAAGATCAGTTCCAGAATGCAGTCTCTAAGGGTAATTACGCCAGAGTTCCAGCCCACGTGGACCAATTCATCTCTTCCAACCGCCACACAAGTGACCACAATTTAAACCAAAACACTCCCACATGGACCTCATCTTCTTCCATATAGAGACTCATCATTACCTCTGGCTGGAGGATTCTATGAGGGGCACAGCCCAAGACAATGTCCAAAAGAAGCTTCCTTACCCCTCATATGCCTAAAGGCCCGGACTCCCTTCCTGTGAACCAGGAGTGATCAAATAGGCCTGCCGTTAATACTGCTCCACTTCTGCAATTTGTGGCCTAGTGACTGTGGGGTTTAGATTCTTTTTGTAAATGGGAGTCATGAGAAAACCCAAGCACCTATGGGCTAGACTCTGCAGGGCTTTGAAGAACTCATTTGACCCAAAGGATCCCTATTCTCACTTGATGGAGGCAGGAACATTACAGAGGAAGACGAGAGACTCCATCCACAATGACCGCTCTTTTGGCCATTTTGGTTTTGGATGCACACATGGGATCCTTCTTTAGACCCATCAGGTGCTGAGAATCAAAGCCACAGCCTCACACAGGGCCAAGAGGCTGATTCAGACACATCCCATTCTAAAGCAATTAAGCAAAGAGCCCAAGGTGATGCCCATTCATTTTCATTTGAAAACTGTTTTCTTCAGGCTTCAAAAAGGGGTGGCCTGAGTCAAAGAACTTCCTGACATTCAGGGCAACAGACAAATAGGTAAGCAAAAGACCCAAAGCAGGGTTTCTCCATTGAGACTCTCCTGGTCCCAATGATATCTGTGTTTTCTGACATGCTCTCATTCCCTTCAGCTATCCAGTACATAGCCATGTCACAGATCTTGGAGGTGGTTCATATGGTGGACATAAAATCATAAGCCTATTCTGAAGAGTGGCCATAATTCTACGAAGAAAACAGGAACTTTGGAAGATAGTAGGTGTTGCACATCCATAAGGCAATCCACAGTCCATTCATAAATTAGGCAGGATGAATGCTGAGAAGCTTTCTACTAGACATGACAAATCCATTGATGCATTCTCTTTTCTAATGTCTACAACCACAGACACGGTGGGATACACAGACATAGAAACACTTGCCTTGTCAAAGCACTCAGTAGACACAGTCCATTCCAAACCAAACAAACTGCCTTTCCTACCTATTCTCAGAACATGAGACAAAACCACAAACTCACACCCACAACCACAAAGGCACCTCCTTCCTCCAAGTAGGTATGTGACTATCTGGAGAGCCCTCTGACTGGTGGACCATTTTATGTTCCCCCGAAACGGCCTGTCCTGTCTCAGATCAGGTCTCTTTGGCTAACTCTGTGAAATTGTCCGGGACCAGCAGTGAGACACTACCTGCTTTCTCAGGAAAGGCCCCTCTTCAGAGCTCACCTGGCATTTGGCCATACTCACATCAGTATTTACCAAGAAAGACGGACTCTGTCCTCTGTAAATCTAAACAAGTGAGCCCACTGGGACTGGAACTGGGACTGCCTCTGGGTGCCTGGATTCCAAGTTTAGAGTGTTCCTTCACCAAGAAAATTAGATGAGGTCACTTCTTTCTGGAACTGATTGAATTTGCTGCCTTTGCAACCACTTTGTCCTAACAGTTGCTTCCAAGGGTCTCATGAGATGGAGGCTGCCCCTATTTTCTCTTACAATTTCACAAGATAGAAAGTTATATCAGCCATAGGCACCTGGGAACAGCTCTCTACATAGGCCTGGTTTGGTCCATCTTCTCTACATTAAGAAGATAGAGGCTGATTCAGACACATCCCTTCGTCATGACCAGGTTGTTTGCAATTGAAGATGACTTTTTCTCTCTCAGGTACTTCATAGTTCCCTATATCTTCTCCAGGGATTATATCTGCATAGACCTTTGAGCTTCTCAGCAGGTGAAAGTCTCCCTACATTTTTGTATTGTAAGACCAACTCAGTCCTGCTCTTTTGTAAAGATAGATTGAGGGAACAGTATATGGTTAGGGTTAATAACAGGTTCGATTTGTGTTAGGAATCATTCTGCTGGATGAATAAGAATATTGGGATCCTGTGGTATTTATAAGAATATAGAGGTGAAATATAAGTATGACAATGGAATTCTAGATAAGATTTGAAGCCCAGAAGTGCACTGGGCACTGGAGTGGGAAACTTAGCTTTGAACAATGTTCTGCACAGATATCTCAGATAAATCGATATATAATGGCAAAGGACCATGTACCTTGGTTGATTGAATGTGTAAGAAAACATCCAGTCAAAAAGGGATAGTCGGTAGGATTAGGAAGATAGTGTAGGTTTAGATAGAAGAGTGAGAATAGGATTTGGACCAAAAGTACTTTAGCAATAGAGTTTTGGTTAGAGAGTGAATGTAAATGTCAGCACATGTGAAGAGTTGGTCACAGTGATGAACTGGAAAAAATATGTAGGAAAGCATTTATCAATAGAAACATTAGGAAATCAGGCAAAGTATAAAGTGAGTGATAGGATTAGACATTTTCAACAGGTTGAGATTTAATATATAATCTTAGGAAGAAACAAATATGTAGTCACCGACAGGATAGACATTTGAGAGCATTAGGCAACCTGGACATGGATGGTTTTAGTAATCCATGCTCACTTCCTATTTAGGATTTGGTACAATCATAAGTGTGACATTTGCGTTTTGTGTCCAGAATATTACACTGAAAAAATGTATATTTATATCAGGTGACATGAGTATTTCTTCCACCATTTCTGGAAGCAATATGTTGAAGACATATAAATTAGTATTGGGGGTACAAATACGTGCACCCTGTGTCTCTGAATATAGAGAAAATGTATGAATAGACAATAGTGTGAATAAAGAATATAATTGGTTTCAACTTTAAAAAATGGATTGAAGTGATATCTGAAAATATAAAGAAAATTTTATATTGATAAACATACATTCATTCAAACCAATTATACATCTATCTGTAATATTAGGGTTACGGTTTATCATAAAGGGTGTGAGTTTTGCTTCAAAATTGATTATGGAAATCGAAAATAATGTGTTTGGGTAGAAGTCACATGAAAAGACCAGTCAAGACACCTGGAGGAATACATGTGTTCTGAAGCAGGAATTGATTGAAAGTGAAACAAATGCCCATAAATTTGTGAATTTGTGGATGAAATATATATCCTATGATGTCCATAATACGAATAAATATTAATGTACCAGGGTTTAATAAAAATGAACGTCAAAATGCACAGCTTGTCATATCGGAATCGAGGTGCATTGATGTTAAACTTGGTCAGTTACTGTAGAAATATTAGTTAAATCTGTTTTTCAGGTGGATGAATATTTCTGAGAATAATCTTGTGAAAAGTTGATTATAAATCCAAGTCCATGAACATGAATAAATTTAGCGAGTGTAAATAAGACACATATATTTCATATTTTCAAAAATCTGGAGAGTGTATATATATATATATATATATATATATATATATATATATATATATATATATATTTACACAAAACACACACACAGACATTAAAAAGTAGCAATATATATGCCACTCAAAATTCATCTATAAATATATATCATCCAAAAATGCAAAAATATTTATTTTACTGAACATGAGCTTATGTATAATGTTTTTCTACTAGGAAGCTCCCCTATAGGTGGAATTTTCAGTTCCAACAACGATTTGGAGGAGTGATCTCTTCTCACAATTTGTATCTACCAAGTCAGCCAACTCACAAAAATGTACATGTGATACCAGGTAGGATACTATAAATGCATATAAAAATACATGTGATGAATAGGCTACAGAGAAAGGGACAGGAATTCATATATTTGTTAATTTTAAAAACACATGGAGAACTATTTCAATTGAAAATTGACCAGATTTATAACACATACCATTTATCATGCAAAAGGCAAGTCCAAATATACAACATGCCTCCTCTGAAATGCTTGTATTTCTATTCTGTTTGCGTTACTTTTCTCCATCATATTAGGATTAGTAGTCAGAGTCTAGTAGGGTATGTGAATATTTCTGAGAATAATCTTGTGAAAAGATGATTATAAATCCACATTCATGAATATGAAAAATTTAGGATGTGTAAAATAATACACATATATTTCATATTTTGAAAAATCTGGAGAGTGTGTATATATATATATATATATATATATATATATATATATATATATTTATACACACACACACACACACACAAACATTCACAGACATTAAAAAGTAGCACTATATGTCAATTTAAAATCACCATGAAATATATATCATCCACAGATCCAAATAAATTCATTTTACTGAACATCGATTTATGTATAATGTTCAACTAGGAAGCTCACCCACAGGTTGAATTTTCAGTTCCAACAGCGTTTAGGAGGAGTGATCCCTTTTCACAATTTGTATCTGCCAATTCAGCCACCACACAAGAATGTACGTGTGGTAACAGGTAGGATTCTAAATGTGCATAAAAAATACAGGTGCTGAATAGGCTTCAGAGTAAGGGAGACAGGAATTCACATATTTCTTAACTTTTAAAATACATGGAGAACTATTTCAAAAAAAAATTGACAAGATTTAAAACTCCTACACTATATAATTCAAAAGGCAAGCCCAACTATCCACCATGCCTCCTCTGAACTGCTTGTAGTTCTATTCTTTTGGGGGTATTTTTCTCCAACATATTAGGATTAGTAGTCAGAGTCTAGTAGGGTATGTGTTAATGTCAGTGATTCAGTATTTTGAATGGAAAATAGGAAAATGAATCCAATGTGTATGCAAATATGTGCTTCAGAAAAATCTTCCCACTCTCATCCAGAACAATCCCTTGACATTACCTTCGCCCCAAGTAAGACACAATTAGAGGAAAAGTGATAGAAAATATGTGAATACATATCTGAAATGGAATTTGATCAGGAGTTCACAACCATGGAGGTGGTAGAGGAGTTTTCAAAAGTAAGGGACAGGGTAAGCACTCCACAATCACAGAGCTCTGCTGGCCTAAAGACTTCTTGAGAAACTGCCTCTGAGTTTGGGCACTTGAAATATATGTTGTTTTCAGGAGCTTTTGCTTCCTTCTAGTGAGACGATCAAAGCTGGGTCAGCATCTATGTGACCTGGAGGACATAAATTGTAATATTCCAATGAACATGAGGGAGCAGTGCTGAATTCTCTCTTTGTAGGTATACTATGGCCACTTGGGGCTAAGTGTGTCCCCGGGTGCGAGTTTTGTATTTGCTTCATGAAATACAAGGAGTTCAACTGGGACACAGTGCTGGAGGGAGTTCTATCACATGTGGTGGCTCACACATGAGCATTCATGAAACCGGCCTCTATACCACATAGCTTGCTCCCTTGACCATAGCAATCTGATTCTGTAAATTACCCTAAAACCTCTCCATATAACAAGATGTGTTTACTTATAATGGTCTCCTGGCTGCACCATGTCCGTCTCATGACATTTGGAATCCAAAGGCAGATCCACATGGCCCCATCACAGATGTTTTATCACACACCTGCCTACCGCTGCTCTAGGCCCTCTACTCATCAGGCTCCAAATTACTGGCATCTCGGTTCTACACCATTTTCATTAAACCCAATCAATCAAGGCACTGTCTGGTACACTCATGATCAGAAATAGGACATCCAAAGGTTCTGTATGCCACCTGTTCATGGGAATTTCAAAAATTTAAACTATTTATCTAGCCATTTATCAAGGATGAAGTTGGAGGCACAGTGGATTTCAATTCATGCAGGAACCATTAAATGGTGAGTATGATCATTTCAATGAAAACTCTGGAGAACTCTCACAGGCAAGGCTTCCCAAAGAGTGTCCAAAAGGTCACCTGAAGCCAGGCTCATTGAGGTCTACAATTGAGATCCATGAGTGTTTTGATCTCAATTATGGCTGCCAAGTCTTTCAGAATAAAATCTTGTGGTATCCTGACTGAGATTCCCAGTGCTCTGTGGAAAGCTACCCTGGGCCTACATCTCAGGTTCCAAGGGTGACTCTCATGCACGGCCTCCTCAAATCCCAACACAACTCATGGCAATACTTCACTAAGCTCAGTTCCAGGACAGAGTGTCTAAAAGGAGTCACACCAGAGTTCAGGCCCAGGAGGACCCAGTAATCTCTTCCAGCTACCACACATATGACCACAATTTAAATCAAAACACTCCCACATGGGCCTCATCTTCTTCTACACAGACACGCATCATGACCTCTGGCTGGAAGTTTCCATGAGGGGTGCAGCCCAAGACAGTGACCAAAATAAGCTCCATTGCCCCTCATTTGCCAAAAGTCAGGGTGGCCTAAACACCCTTCCTTTGAACCAGGAGTGATCAAATAAGCCTGCCTTTAATACTGCTCTGTTTCTCCAATTTGAGGCCTAATGACTGTCAGGTGTAGATTTTCTATGTGATTTGGAGTCATGAGAAAACCCAAGCACCTATGGGCTATCCACTGTAGGGCTTTGAAGAACTCATTTGACCCAAATGATCCCTATTCTCACTTGATGGAAGTCAGGAACTGAAAAGGTCGGGCGAACTTCGGAGGAAAAGACCACCAAGAGACTGTCTCATGCCACAGCAAAGGGTTTATTGGGGGTCCAGCATGCTGAGGCTCAGAGCTCACTTCAGAGGAGCAAAGAACAAAGAGCCCCGAGAACAACTTGAGCAGAGTTTATATACATTCTTTAGAGAGGGCAGGGACTTTACATACATCATAGCCTCCTTTAGAAAATCATCATATACCGCGGGAAAATCAAATAATAACTCTAAAACATGATTAGCACATTCATTGGCGGGAACAGGTTGGGCAGCGGGTGATTGGTCAGCCGTGAGAAGGAGTATACATTTAAACTGATTGGTTGAAGCACTGAGATGTATACATGCAGATCTGCATGGTTTCTGGGAAGGGGTGGTTAAGTAACGAGGTGGTCAGGGAAGATTTCAACACACATCTAATGGGAAGATCCGGGAATTGTCTTAAGTGCCACAGGAATTTCAGGTTCTGAGTGCAGCTTGGAAAGTGTACAAAACCTGGTTCTTTACGTTTCAATTTCAATTTCTTTTATTCTTTCATTTCCCACCCCTTTTTCTGACTACTTTTAATCTTAAAAGTAATGAATCAAAATTATTGTGGGGTTTCACATTCTATTCCTACCAGTGCAGCATATTTCTGTCTGATTATCATGAGTTTCACCTGCCTAATCTGAGCCTGGAGAAAGGAAACTATGTGGTTAAGCAAACAAGGTCCCACAGTTAGCAACACCATAAGGATGATCAAGGGTCCAGCTAAGTCTGATATTAGTGTAGTTACCAGGGGTACTGGGTTAACCATGACTCAAAGCACCCTTGTTGAATCTCCCATTCTCTCTGGCGCTCTTCAAGGTATTTTCTTAATTTACTCATGAATTATTTTGCAACTCCAATATGGTCAGCATAAAAACAACATTCTTCTCTCAGTGCAACACAGAGGCCCTCTCCCTCATCAAGAGGAGGTCTAATCCTCACCTGTTCTGTAGAACAACTTCAGAGAGAGAGGTTAAGGATTCCTGCAAAGCTGTGATGGAGGTCTCTAACGTCTTCAAGTCTTGATTTATTGCTGTTTCTAATTGGGCCATTTGTTGTGAACCACGCATCATAGAAGCTGTTCCCATACCCACTCCTGCAGCAGCTCCTATCCCCAATAGGATGGCTAGAGTAAGGGACAATGGTTCCCCTTGATATCGGGTTGTTTGTCCCCCTAGTAGACCTTCAAATGATTAGGCATTATGATAGAGTACCCTGGAGAGTATCTGCACCATTACACAATAATTTACAGGGCTGTCAAAGACCTGGGCTGAAATACAAGGAGTTCTGACTGTGTGGAGTTCAGTACCATAAAGGTTCCTTTAATTAGTTCCCAGGGGGAGGAGTCAGATGTACTCTGGACTGGGGAAGTAGGCAAAGACGGAATCCAGGAAGTATTAGATGGTAGAGGGGTTCTGGTAGATCTAGGCATGGAAGGTTTAGGAGGCTTAATTCCTGGCTTGAGGGGATTGGGTCCTATTGCTGTGGGATTTTCTTTCTTTTTAAGCCAGACGGTGAACCAGAGACCAAATTCATCACCTGGGCCATAAATATAGAATCGCATTCCCCACGTATTTCCCATAGGCCAGGTTTTTCTGAGGTAGCCCCTTCCTTTGGAAGTGAAAGTTATATTGAGGGGGTAACATAGAGTATTCTTTCCACAGCGAGTTTTTGACACCACTGGGCTAGCAGCACATTTCTTGGGATCAATCCAGGTGTCATTTCATCCTACCGGAATCATACTTTCTGGGGAGTTTGGGTTCCACCATGCAGCTTTCGTTTGTTCACAACCCCAAGATCTACAATAAAAGTCACTGGGTCCTCCACAGGTTTGGGCCTGTTTTATGACTTTGGAAATCAGGTGGGCACACATAATAGTCAAGACTGGCTAGTTTACACCTGAGCTGGGGGAGATGACATCCATAATTCATGGGTTAAGGTGGTCTATGTTGCCCTGGTTAGGGTTTGAGTGGGATCTGTGTGGGGTCCTCTATGTCAGGGAGATCCCAGTCAGGGAAGCCTATGGCAAGCTGACAAATGTCCTGGTGGAGAGATGGCCACCAAGTCCATAAGGTGGCTGTTTGTGAAATAGATCACACTACTTGCCCATTAGGATTCATTACTTGCCCTTGTTGCTGAGCACGCTGATGGGGATTAGGGCTGCTGGTGGTCATGGGAAGAATCCATAGCCCTACCCACATGACGGACACGCAACTTGAGATGGATACCAGTCTGTAGAAGTTTCCAGCCAGAGTCTGTACAGGGCTCAGGCATGAGATGGGAGGCATTGATCCAGGAAGTGATCCCATCCACTTTCACCACTGTGGGTGTTATAAGCAGCACCTGGTATGGTCCTTTCCAGTGGAGTTCCAGGGATGACACCTGACGCCATCTCACGTAGACGAAGCCTCCCACTTGATATCAATGTGGGGTTCCCTCGTCTCCAGTCTGATAAGCAGAGGCCAAATGTTTCCACAGGTATCGCTGTGTGCTGGGTTTGTTAAAGGGCTTTAAATCTGTCAAGCAAGGGGGTGTGAAAGGAATCATTAAGTCTCATAGTTGGGGTTAGGTCCCCTACTGGAGGAAGGGCACCATTGAGAATTTCATAAGAGGTGAGGTTACACAAAGAGGCGGAGGGGGTATTTCTTTCACAAAACAGTGCATAAGGTTGGAGCATAGTCCATTTTTTTATGCCAGTCTCCAAGCTTAATTTTGTTAAGTACTCTTTGATGGTTCTATTCATCCTTTCTACCTGTCCTGAGCTCTAGGGTCTATAAGCACAATGTAAATTCCAATTAATCCCCAGGGTCCTGGCAAATCCCTTACTTTCCTGGGGCATGAATGCCGGTCCGTTAGCGGACCCTATTACCTTAGGCAGGCCGAACCTTGGAAAAATGTCTTCTACGATCTTTTTGACTACCATCTGAGCTGTTTCTTTCTTCATGGGGAAGGCTTCGACCCATCCTGAAAAAGTATCTACAAAGACTAGGAGATATTTAAGTTCATACCTTGCTGGCTTAATTTCAGTAAAGTTCAATTCCCAGAATTGTCCTTGTCTGGTTCCTCGTAAGCGCTTCCCTGCAGGAAGCTTGGATGGGTAAGCATTAACTACTTGGCAGACTTGACAAGCTCTAGTAACCTGCTCAGCTATTTCTTTCCTCTGTGAGTCAGTCAATAATAAGTCCTTTCTCCGGTCCTTTAAGAGTGCCTATATCTTCTCTGAGTCTAAGTGGGTGAGCTGGTGTACGTCTTTGACATAAAGGTGGGCTTTTTGAAATTGTAAACTTGGCTCTGTAGGATCCCAGAGTTCTGTATCTGTCTCCTCAGATGATAAGTTGCCTGAATGTTCCGGTGCGGCCAAGTCTCCTGATTGTTGTTCCCCCTGGTGTGGAAAAAAATTAACACAGTCACTCCATTTAGGGCTGCCAATTAAGCTTCCTCATCTGCCCTTCTTTTTCCAACCGCCACGGGGTCGTTTCCCTTCTGGTGCCCTGGGCAGTGCACTATAGCTAGTTCCTTAGGGCCCTGCACTGCTGAGAGAAGTTGGAGGATCTCATCTTTGTTCTTTATTTCTTTCCAGGTGGAGGTTAATAACCCCTTTGCTGGTAAATAGCCCCGTGCACATTTGCAGTGGCAAATGCATAGCGGCTATCAGTGTATATGGTGGCCCTTTTGCCTGTTGCTAGTTCCAATACTTTCGTAAGGGCAATCAGTTCTGCTTTTTGGGCTGATGTCAGTTCTGGGAGACCAGAGGAACACATGACATTAATTTTGCTAACTACTGCTTCTCCAGCCCACCTCTTACCATCTTGGAGGAAGCTGCTGCCATCCATAAACCATACAACTTCAGGGCAAGGCAGTGGCTGATCCTTCAAGTCTCGTCGTATACTGGTTTCCTCTGCCAGTATGTGTTGACACTCATGAGCGACGGGTCTTGATGATTCTTCTGGCAGCAGTGTAGCCGGGTTGAGTGGAGCAGCGGGTCCCAGCGTGATTCTGTCTTTGTCAAGCAAGAGGTTCTGGTAGTGGGTTATTCTAGAGTTTGATAGCCACATCTCTGGAGGCTGACAGATGATGCACTCCAGGGCATGGGGGATTATAATCGTTAGCTTCTGTCCCAACGTTAATTTATCAGCATCTTTTATTAGAAGGGCTGCCGCTGCTATAGCTCTTAAGCAATGGGGCGACCCACTAGCCACTGGGTCCAGTTTATTTGATAAATATTCTACCGGCCTTTTCCAAGGTCCCAAAGTCTCAGTGAGCACAACCCGTGCTATTCCTTTCTTTTCCTCGATGTAGAGACTGAAGGGTTTTTCTATATCTGGGAGTGCTAAGGCCGGAGCAGATAGCAGCACCTTTTTTCTGACATTATCAAAAGCTTGTTGGTGCTCAGGGGTCCATTGGAAGTGGGCATCCCCCTTTATCAGCGGGTATAAAGGGGCAGCCAGAGACGCGAACCCAGGAATCCATAACCTGCAAAAGCCGGCAGTCCCAAGAAACTCCCTGAGTTGTCTCTTATTAGATGGGGGCAGTATCTGCACAAAGGTTCGTTTTGTGGGCTCAGTGAGCCATCCTTTGCCACCCCTAAGAGAATAACCCAGGAAGATTACTTCTTGCTGACAAATTTGGGCCTTTTTGGCAGAAGCCCTATATCCAAGCCGAGCAAGCTTGGAAAATAATGCTTGGGTCACAGACTCATAGTTCTCTTTGGTGTCGGCTGCCAGTAGCAGACCATCCACATATTGGAGTATGGTGACATCGGGGTGTGCAGTTTTGAAGTCATTGAAGTCCTTGTGGAGGGGTTCATCAAAGAGAGTGGGAGAGTTTTTGAACCCCTGTGGGAGTCTAGTCCAGGTTAGTTGGACAGATGTTCCTTTTTCGGGGTCTATCCACTCAAAAGCAAACAGCAACTGACTGTCCTTATGTACGGGCAAGCAAAAGTGAGCATCTTTTAAGTCTAGCACAGTGTACCATTCCTGCTCCAGATTCAGAGCGCTAAGCAAATTATATGGATTCGGTACAGTGGGGTGAATGTCCTGCACTCTGTTGTTGATCTCTCTTAGGTATTGAAGCGTCCAGTAGTCCCCAGTTCCTGGCTTTCTTACTGGTAGCAGGGGGATATTCTAGGACAAATGATAGGGCCTTAAGACCCCAAGAGCCAGGTATTTCTGAATATGGGCCCTTATCCCATCCTTAGCTTCTTTGATTAGAGGATATTGTTTAACACTGATTGGAGAGATAGAGGCTTTTAATTCTACTACTATTGGAGGTTGTTATATGGCTAGACCTAACCCAGCAGTTTCTGCCAAGGCATTAGGATAATCTTTTATCCATTTCTGGGGTAGTTTGCCTGTTTGATCAGTCCTAGGAGGCGCGAAGTGTTGATGTTCATCTTCTACGGATGTTGTCAAAGCCATGACTATGGGAGTTTTTACTGAAGCCTTTAGAAACTCCACTTGGGGACCATCAGGGTTAAAGGTTATTCTAGCCCAGAGTTTGGTAAGCAGATCCCAGCCCATCAATGGGGCTGGGCATTCTTGGATTACTTGGAAAGCGTGGTGGACTTTTCCATTTCCTAGGTCCATAGTCCTCTTAGTTGTCCAAGCCCAATATCTACTGCCATTAGTACCTTTAACAGGGGACCATTTTTTTGATAGGGGGCCCAGTGGGGTCTTAAAGGTTGATTATACTGCTCCTGTAACCACTTCAAAGTTCACTGGGGTCCCCTCCTCTTTAAATGTTACCCTGAGCTCGGAGAGGGGATCCGAGCCCCGACTTTCCTAGACCTCTTCTAGAGTCAGCACGGCGGACTGGCATCTCTGCTTCTTTTGGGGGCACTCTTTGGCCTAGTGTCCTGTTTTCTTTACAGTAGGCACACTGATCTGAGGCCAGGGGCATCCATTGGCGGGGGCCCAGGTATCCCTTTCTGTCTCCCTGCTTTTTAACTTCTGGCATATTTGGTGCTCTGACCAGAACCTTAGTCAATGCTTTAGTCTGCCTTTTGCTCCTTTCATCCTCCTTTTGTTCCCTTTCCGTCTCTCTCCTCTGTTCCCTTTCCTCCTCAGTTTCTCTCTTATAATATACTTTCTCAGCATCTCTTACTAAATCTCTCAAGGTCTTATCTTGTAATACATCTAGACGTTGTAACTTTCTCTTAATATCTAGGGCAGCCTGCTCGATAAAGGCCATTGCAACAGATGCTTGTTCATCCTCTGCCTGAGGATCAAAAGGAGTATATTTCCTATATGCTTCCATAATTCTCTCCAGAAACATAGAGGGAGACTCATTAGGCCCTTGGATAATCTCTCTTACCTTGGCCAAATTAGTCGGCCCTCTGGCGGCCACTCGGAGACCCGCTATTAGAGTCTGGCGATAAGTGGACAGATGCTACCTACATTTAAAGGTGTTTGGGTGCCAGTTGGATCGGTTCATTGGCCCGTAGGGACGGAGAGGAAGCATCATAGGGGCTTCCGAGTTTTCTATTATCCGTCACCGGCGGGTTCCTTTAGGTGGCCCAGCTTCCTCCAGGGGAGGAGGGGTTGCTGCTGCTGCAGAGAAGTCCCCTGGAGTGCTTGGGTCTGGCCCAATTGCCTCTAGTGGCGGAGAGGCTGAGTCAGCGGCGAGAATATCATCTGGAACATGTTGGGGGTTGGAGAGCGAGGGTAGAGGATAAGGAGGGGGAGGAGTGTCCAGTCTTGTGACTCAGGGAGAATGGAAGGAAGAGGGGGAGGAGTGGAAGGTTTGAATGATAGGATGCTGGGGGAAGGGGTATATGGCTGTTGATCTGGGTGGCCACGTGGCCCCGGCTGAAAGACAATATCTCTGACTTTTCGGATTAGAGGGAAGTAGAAGGATCCTTCTGGGGGGCCACCTGACTCCGAGAATGGGCCATTCTGAAGCACAGAGAATCTGCCAGGTACGGCATTTTACTGAAAAAGAAAGATTCTGGGCCCTTGAGCGGACATCAGTCCAATGATCAAGTGTCAGGGACAGAGAAGTGGAAGTGCTTTGTCCCATAATGAGAGTTACTCAAACAGGGACAGTGAAGACACAAACGCAACACAGACAAAGACAAACAGTAAACGTTTAACATGAGTACAAGACAAAGATTAGAACTGAGTAACTGCCAAAACCTGATGGGTTAGACAATAAAGACAGCCCGTAAACTCACCATGAGTTCAGAACAATGACCAAAACTGAGTAGCCGGCAAAACCTGATGGGCTGGCGAACCGAATCCTGAAGCAAAATATAAACGAGTTGAGGAAATTAGTATTCCTTGATTTCTCTAGTCCTCTGGAGTGTCCCCCAGGAACGTGGCCTGTAGCTCTGTGACACATCTGTCAGCCACCATCAGAGAGAGCTAATGCTCTTCACTGACAGCCACTTTGCCAATCCATAACCTGAAACCCAAAACCAGAAAGAGGTGCCTTACTTACCCCGAGAGGAGTCCATTGGGGTCTTTCTTCCGCCGCTGCCGGATATCTCACCTGGGGCCTCCAGATGAATAGGTGGGGCGAACGTCAGAGAAAAAGACCACCAAGAGGCTTTCTCATGCAACAGCAAAGGTTTTATTGGGGGTCCAGCATGCTGGGGCTCAGAGCTCACTTTAGAGGAGCAAAGAACAAAGAGCCCTGAGAACAACTTGAGCAGAGTTTATATACATTCTTTAGAGAGGGCAGGGACTTTACATACATCATAGCCTCCTTTAGCAATTCATCATATACCATGGGAAAATCAAATAACAACTCTAAAGCATGATTAGCACTTTCATTTGCGGGAACAATTCGGGCAGGGGGGTGATTGGTCAGCCCTAAGAAGGGGTATACATTTAAACTGATTGGTTGAATACCTGAGATGTATACTTGCTGAGCTGCAGGGATTCTGGGAAAGGGTTGTTAAGTAACTAGGTAGTCAGGGAAGATTTCAACACACATCTAATGGGCAGATCCGGGAATTGTCTAAACTGCCACAGGAAAGTGCAGCTTGGAAAGTTTACAAACCTGGTTCTTTACATTTCAATTTCAATTTCAATTTCTTTTATTCTTTCAGAACCTTACAGAGAAAGGCAAGAGACTTAATCCACAATGACTGCTCTTTTGGCCATTTTGGTTTTGGATGCACACATGGGATCTTTCTTTCGATCCATCTGGTGCTGATAATCTAAGTCACAGCCTCACACAGGGCCAAGAGGCTAATTAAGACACAACCATTTTCAAAGCAATTACTACTCTGAGGTCAGTTACAGAACTCAGTCTCTGAGGAGAATCACACCAGTGTTCAAGGCTAGGTGCACCCAGTCATCTTTTCCAACCACCACATAAATGACCACAATTAAAACCAAAACAATCCCACATGGCCCTCATCTTCTTCCACAGAGTCACTCATCATAACCTCTGGCTGGAGGATTCCTTGAATGGCGCAGCTCAATAGAGTGTCCAAAATAAGCTTTCTTGCCCCTCATTTGCCTAAACTCAGGGTGGCCTGGACACCCTTCCTGTGAACTAGGATTGATCACATAGGTCTGCCGCTAATACTGCTCTACTTCTCCAATTAGAGGCCTACTGACTGTCAGGTATAAATTCCTTATGTGATTTGGATTCATGATTAAACCCAAGCACCTCTGAAGAGCTTGGAAGAACTCATTTGACCCAAAAAATCCCTATACTCCCTTGAAGAAGGTGAGGAACCTAACAGAGGAAGACAAGAGACATCATCCACAATGACTTATGTTTTTGCCATTTTGGTTTTGGATGCACACATTGGATGTTTCTTTAGATCCATCAGGCGCTGAAAATCTTAGCCATAGCCTCTCACAGGGCCAAGAGGCTGATTCAGACACATGGCTTTCCAAAGCAATTAAGCAAAGAGCCACAGGTGATGCCCATTCATTTCCATTTGAAAACTGTTTCCTTCAGGCTTCACAAAGGGGTGGCCTGAGGCAAAGACCTTCCTGACATTCAGGGCAAAAGATCAATAGGTTAGCAAAAGGCCCAAAACAGGGTTTCTCCACTGAGGCTTTTCTGGTCACACTGATATCTGAGTTTTCTGAGATGCTCCAATTCCCTTCAGCTATCCAGAACATAGCCATGTCACAGAGTTTGGAGGTGGTACATATTTTGGACACAAAACCATGAGCCTATTCTGGAGAGTGGCCAAAATTCAGGAAGAAAACAGAAACTTAGTAAGATAGTAGGTGTTGCCCATCGAAAAGGCAACCTGCAGTCCATTACTAAAATGGACAGGATGAATGCTGGGAAGCTTTCTACTAGACAGGACACATCCATTGATGCATTCTCTTTTCTAATGTCTACAACCATGGACACAGTGGGAGACACAGACACAGAAACACTTGCCTTGTCAAAGTTCTTTCTAGAAATAGTCCACTCCAAACCAAACACACCGCCTTTCCTACCTATTCTCAGAACATGAGACAAAACCACAAACTCACACACACACTCAAAAAGGCACCTCCTTCCCCCAAGTAAGTCTGTGACTATCCAGAGTGTCCTTTGACTGGTGGCCATTTTATGTTCCCCCAAAAAGGCCTGTCTTGTCTTAGATCTGGTCTCCTTGTCAAACACTGTGAAGTTGTCAGGAGCCTGTTCTGACCACTACATGCTTTCTCAGGGAAGGCCCGTCTTCAGAACTCTCCTCGCATTTGGCCATCCTCACATCAGTAGGTACCAAAAAAGACAGACTCTGTCCTTGGTAAATCCAAACATGTGAGCCCACTGGGACTGAGACTGGGACTGGCTCTGTGTGCCTGGCTTCCTGGATCCCAAATTCAGAGAGTTCCATCACCAAGGAAGTGAGGTAGGTCACTTATTTCAAGAATTTAATGAGTTCACTGCCTTGGCAACCACTTTGTTATAACAGTTGCTTCCAAGGGTCCCATGAGATGGAGGATACCCTACTTCCTCTGACACTTTCACTAGTTAGAATGGTATATCAACCATATGGAACCAGAAACAGCTCTCCACATTGTCCTGGTTTGGTCCATATTCTCTCCATTAAGAATAGAGAGGCTGATTCAGACACAACCCTTCATCCTGACAAGGTTGTTTGCCATAGAAGATGACTTTTGCTCTCTCAGGTCCTACATAGCTGCCTAATACTTCTCCAGGGATCATTTCTGCTTGGACCATTGAGTTTCTAAGCAGGTGGAAGATCCCCTACATTCCTGTATTGTAAGACAAACTCTGTCCCTGCTCTTCTGTAAAGGTAGATTGAGGGAACAGTGTATGGTTAGGGTTAATAACAGGTTCGATTTTGGTGAGGAGTCATTCTGTTGGATGAATAATGGTATTGGGAACCTGCGATATTTACAAGAATATATAGATAAAATATAAGTATGGAAACAGAAATCTAGGTATGATTTGAAGCCCAGAAGGACATTGGGACCTTCATTGGGATACGTAGCTTTGAATTATGTTCTGCACAGATGTCTCAGATAAATCGATATACAATGTTATAGGACCTTGTACCTTCGATGATTGAATGTCGAAGAGAACATCCAGGATAAAAGGGATAATAGTTGGTAGTATTAGGAAGACAGTTTGTAAGTTTAAAAAGAAGAGTGAGTATAAGTGTTGGACCAAAAATTTTTTAGCAATAGGGTTTCGGGTAGAGAGTGAATATGAATGTCAGAACGTGTGAAGAATCAGTCACAATGATGAACTGGGGAAAATATGTAGGAAAGCAGATATCCATAGAGACATTAGGAAATCATGCAAAGTGTAAAGTGAGTGATTGGATTAGACATTTTCAATATGATTGAGTTTCAATATATAATCTTAGGAAAAAACAAATATGTAGTCCCCAAAAAGATTGACAAGTGGGAGCATTAGGCAGCCTGGACATGGATGTTTTTAGTAATCCATGTTCATTTTCCATTTAGACTTTGGTACAATCATAAGTGTGATGTTTGCATTTTCTGACCAGAATATTACTGTGATAAAATGTATATGTGGATCAGGTAACATGAGTATTTCTTCCACCATTTCTTGGAGCCATATTTTGAAGATGTATAAATTAGTATTGTGGGTAAAAATAGATGTACCCTGTGTCTATGAATATAGAGATAATGCATGAATAGAGCGTAGTGTGAATAAATAATATTACTTGTTCCAACTTTAAATAATGGATTAAATTGATATC
The DNA here is from genome assembly GCF_048772815.1 of Callospermophilus lateralis. Lineage (NCBI taxonomy): Eukaryota > Metazoa > Chordata > Mammalia > Rodentia > Sciuridae > Callospermophilus > Callospermophilus lateralis. The sequence continues at coordinate 534,934 of NW_027513505.1, read as the reverse complement.
TAAAAGTATTCAGGAAATCTTATATTGATATACATACATTCATTTCAACCAGTAATACATCTAATGGTAATATTAGGGTTGCGGTTTATCCTGAAGTGTGTGTGAGTTTTGCTTCAAACTGATTATGGAAATCAAATATAATATTTTTGAAAGAAGTCTCATGAAAAGACCAGTCAAGAAACATGGAGGAATACTTGTGTTCTGAAGCAGGAAGTGATTGACATTGAAACAAATGTCTAAAAATTTGTGAACTTGTGGATAAAATATATATCCTACGATGTGCATAAACTGCAGAAATAGTAATGTACCATTGTTGAATAAAAATGAAGGTCAAATTATATGTCATGTCCCATAGGAGTCTACTTGCGTTGATATTAAACTGGGTCAGTTACTCTAGAAATATTAGGATTTGTGTGCAGCTTTCACTGAAGTCAGTTTTCAGTACTAGGAAACAAATATATATTTCAAGTTGATGAATAATTCTGAGAATAATCTTGTGAAAAATCGATTATAAATCTAAATACATCAACATGAATAAATTTAGGGAGTATATATAAGACACATATATTTCATATTTTGAAAAATCTGGAGAGTATATATATATATATATATATATATATATATATATATATATACACAAAACATACACACAGACTATAAAAAGTAGCAATACATATGCTAATCGAAATTCATGATTAAATATATATAATTCACATATGCAAAAATAATTATTTTACTGAACATGGATTTTTGTATAATGTTTTTCTATTAGGAAGCTCACCCATAGGTTGAATTTTCAGTTTCAACAGCGTTTAGGAGGAGGGATCTCTTCTCACAATTTGTATCTTCCAAGTCACACAACACAAAAAAATTAACCTGTGATACCAGGTAGGATTCTATATGTGCATATAAATATACATGTGCTGAATAGTCTATAGAGAAAGGGAGACAGGAATTCACATATTAGTTAATTTTAAAAACACATGGAGAATTATTTTAACCAAAAATTGACTAGATTTATAACACCTACCCTTTATCATGTAAAAGGCAAGTCCAAATATACACCATGCCTCCACTGAACTGCATGTATTTCTATTTTGTTTTGGTTATTTTTCCTCCATCATATTAGGATTAGTAGTCAGAGTCTAGTAGGGTATGGGTTAGTGTCATGGTTTCAGTATTTTGATTGGAAAATAAGAAAATGAATCCAATGTGTATGCAAATATGTGCCACACAAAAATATTCCCACTCTCATCCAGAACAATGAATTGCCATTACCTTCACCCCAAATAAGACACAATTAGAGGAGAAGAGTTAGAAAATCTGTGAATACATATATGGAATGGAACATAATCAGGAGTTCACAACCTTGGAGGTGGTAGAGGAGTTTCCAAAAGTTAGGGTCAGGATAAACACTCCACAAACATGGAGCTCTGCTGGCCTAAAAACTTCTTGAGAAACTGTCTCTGAGTTCGGGCACTTGAAATATATGTTGTTGTCAGGAGCTTTAGCTTCATTTGTAGTGAGACCATCAAAGATGGGTCTGCATCTATGTGACCTGGAGAACATGGTTTCTTTTTTTTTAATGAACATAAGGGAGCAGTGCTGAATTCTCTCTTTGTAGGTAAACTGTGGCCACTCGGGTCTAAGTGTCTCCCCATGTGGACTGTGAAGCCATTTGGTCATCCTCCACTTTTGGTGGTGTTTCTTGCTGCTGCACTGGGAGTATGGTATTTACTTCACGAAATACAATGAGTTCAACTGGGACAAAATGCTAGAGTGAGTTCTGTCATGTGTGGTGGGTCAGGTTCTCCAGGAGAATGCACCAACAAGTCTTCTATCCAACATAGCTTGTCCCCTTGACCATAGCAACCTGTTTCTTAAAATTGACGTTAAACCTCTCCATATAACGAGATGCCTTTACATATAAGGGTCTGCTGGCTACACTATTTCAGCCACAAGCCATTTGGAAGCCAATGGAAGATCCACATGACCCCACCACAGATATTTTATCACACATCTGCACACCACTGCTCTAGGCCCACTACTCAGCAGGCTCCAACTTACTGGCATCTCTGTTCTACACCATTTTCATAAAACCAAGTCAATTAAGCCACTGTCTGGTACACTCATGATCAGAAACAGGACATCCAAAGATTCTCCAGTGCCACCTGGTCATAGGAATTTCAAATATATCATGGTATTTATCTGGGATTAGGAAGATAGACGGTAGGATTAAAAAGAAGGGTCAGTAAAGGATTTGGACATTAAGTTCTGCTTCTCCAATTTGAGGCGTATTGTCATGCATGGGCGACTCTCATGCCTGGCCTCCAAAAATCCCAACACAATTCATAGCAATACATCTCTAAGGTCATTTCCAAAACTCCGTTTCTAAGGGGAATCACACCAGAGTTCAAGCCCAGGTGGACCCATTCATCTCTTCCAACCGCCACACAAGTGACCACAATTAAAAACAAAACACTCCCACATGGCCCTCATTTTCTTCCATGTAGACACTCATCATAATCCCTTGCTAGAGGTTTCCATGAGGGACACAGTCCAAGACAGTGTCCAAAATAAGCTCCCTTCCCCCTCATTTGCCTAAAGTCAGGGTGGCCTGGGCACCCTTCCTGTGAACCAGGAGTGATCAAATAGGCCTGCCATTAATGCTGCTCTGCTTCTCGAATTTGAGGCCTACTGACTGTGGGGTTTAGATACTTTATGTGAATTGGAGTCATGAGAAAACCCAAGAATCTCTGGGCTTCCCTCTGCAGGGCTTTGAAGAACCCATTTGAGTGAGTCTAGGAGTTGGACGAAAAGTTCTTTAGCAATAAGGTTTTGGTGAGAGAGTAAATGTAAATGTCAGCACATTTGAAGGGTCATTCCCAATGATGAACTGGAGAAAAGGTATTTGAAAGCAGATATCAATGGAGACATTAGGAAATCAGGCAAAGTACAAAGTGAGTGGTAGGATAAGACATTATTAACAGGGTTGAGTTTGAATATATAATCTTAGGAAGAAACAGATATGTAGTCACCAATAGGAATAATATTTGAGAGCATTAGGGAACCAGGACATGGATGTTGTTAGTAATACATGCTCACATTCAATTTAGGCTTTGGTACAGTCATAAGTGTGACCCTTGCATTTTGTGTCAGGAATATTACTGTGATGAAATGTATATGTATATCAGGTGACTAGAGTATTTTTTCCACCATTTCTGAAAGCAATATTTTAAAGACTTATAAATTAGTATTGGGGATACAAATACATAGACCCTGGGTCTATGAATATAGAGATGATGCCTTAATAGACCATACTGTGAATAAATAATATAACAGGTTCCACTTTTAATATTGGATTGAATTGATATCTGAAAATACATAAGAAATTTTATGTTGATATACAATCATTCATTCCAAACAGTTATACATCTAATGGTAATAATAGAGTTATGGTTTATCATGATGGGTGTGTGAGTTTGCCCCAAAAGTGATTATGGAAATCGAAAACAATGTGTTCAGAAAGAAGTCTCATGAAAAAACCAGTCAAGAAAGCTGGAGGAATACATGTGTTCTGAAGCAGGAAGTGATTGAAAGTGAAACAAATGCCTATAAATTTGATAAATTGTGGAAGAAATATATATCGTATGATGTGCATAAAATGAAGAAAAGTAATATACCAGTGTTGAATAAAAATGAACGTCAAAATAGACATCATGGAACATAGGAATCTACTTGCACCGATGTTAAACTGGGTAAGTTACTGTAGAAATATTAGCATTTGTATATACCATTCACTGAATTTAGTTTTCAGTACTAGGAAACAGATATGTAGTTCAGGTGGATGAATATTTCTGAGAATAATCTTGTGAAAAGTTGATTAGAAATCCAAATATATGAACATTAATGAATTTAGGAGTGTATAATAAGACACATATATTTTACATTTTGAAAAATCTGGAGAATATATATATATATATATATATATATATATATATATATATATATATATACACACACACACACACACACACACAAAACCCACACAGAGCAATTAAAAAGTAGCAATATATATGCCAATCAAAATTCATCGTGAAATTTATATGATCCACATATCCAAAAATATTTATTTTACTGAACATGGATTTATATATAATGTTGTTCAACTAGGAAGCTCCCCCATAGGTTGAATTTTCTGTTCCACAATTTGTATCTGTCAAGTTGGCCACCTCACAAGTACGTACGTGTGATACCAGGTAGGATTCAATATGTTCATATACAAATACATGTGCTTAATAGGCTACAGAGAAAGGGAGACAGGAATTCACATATTTGTTAACTTTAAAAACACACGGAGAACTACTTCAATTAAAAATTGACTAGATTTATAACTCCAAACCTATATATTGCAAAAGGCAAGCCCAACTATACACCACCCCTCCTCTGAACTGCTTGTATTTCTATTCTGTTTGAGTTATTTTTCTCCACCACATTAGGATTAGTAGTCAGAGTCCAGCAATCTATGGGTTAGTGTCAGGGAATCAGTATTTCGAATGGAAAATTGGAAAATGAACACAATGTGTATGCAAATATGTGCTACACAAAAATCTTCCCATTCTCTTCCAGAAAAATTTATTGTAATTAACTCCGCCCCAAGTAATACAGAATTAGAGAAGAAGAGTTAGAAAATCTGTGAATACATATCTGGAATGGAATATGCTCAGGAGTTCACAACCTTGGAGCTGTTAGAGGAGTTTCCCAAAGTAAGGGACACGGTAAACATTTCTCAAATGTGGAGCTCTGGTGCCCTAAAGACTTCTTGGGAAACTGCCTATGTGGTTGGGCACTTGAAATATATATTGTTTTCAGGAGCTTTTGATTTCTTTCTAGTGAGACCATCAAAGCTGGGTCTGCATCTATGTGACCTGGAGGACATGGATTCTTATTTTCCAATGTACATGAGGTAGCAGTGCTGAATTCTCTCTTTGTAGGTAAACTGTGGCCATTGTGGGCTAAGTGTCTCCCTGTGGGGACTGTGAAGCCATTTGGTCATCCTCCAATTTTCATGGTGTTTCTTGCTGCTGCACTGGGACTTTGGTATTTGCTTCACGATATACAAGGAGTTCAAATGGGACACAGTGGTGGAGGGAGTTCTGTCTTGTGCGGTGGGTCAGGGTTCTCAGGAGAATGCACCAAGCAGGCTTCTATTCCTCATAGCTTGCCCCCTTGTCCATAGAAACCTGGTTCTGAACATTGCCCTGAAACCTCTCCATATAACAATATGCCATTTCATTGAACATTCTGCTGGCTGCACCATGTCAGTCACAAGCAATTTGGAAGCTAATGGCAGATTGACATGGCCTCACAAAGATGTTTTATCATACACCTTCCCACCTCTGCTCTAGGCCCACCACTCAGTAGGCTCCAACTTACTGGTATCTCTGTTCTACACCATTTTTATGAATCCCAGTCAATCAAGGCACTGCCTGATAGATTCATGAATGATGTAGGACATCCAAATGTTCCCAGTGCGACCAGGTCATGGGAAATTCAAAAATTTCATGGTATTTATCTAGGCATTTTTCTAGGATGAAGTTGGAGGCACTGTGGGTTTTAATTCATTCGGGAACCATTAAATGGTGAGGATGCTCATTTCAATGAACGCTATCGAGAACTCTCACAGGCAAGACTTTCCAAAGAGTGGCCAAAAGGTCACATGAAGCCAGGCTCATTGAGGTCTACAATGTGAGGTCCATGTTTGTTTTGATTCTCAACTATGGCTGACATGCCTTTAAGAATGAAATCATGTGATATCCTGGCTGAGATTCCCAGTGCTCTGTGGAAAGGTACCCTGGGCCTATATCTCAGTTTCCATGGGCGACTCTCATGCGTGTCCTCCTAAAATCCCAACACAAGTCATGGCAATACTTCTCTGAGGTCAGTTTCAGAACTCACTCTCTAAGGGGAATCACGCCACTGTTCAAGCCCAGGTGGACCCAGTCACCTCTTCCAACCGCCACACAAATGAAAACAATTGAAACCAAAAAAAATCCCACATGGCCCTCATTTTATTTCATATAGACACTGAACATAACCTCTTGCTAGAGGTTTCCATGAGGAGCACAGTACAAGACAGTATCCAAAATAAGCTCCCTTGCCCCTCGTTTGCCTAAAGTTTGAGTGGCCTGGACACCCTTCCTGTGGAACAGGAGTGATCCAATAGGCCTGCATTTAATACTGCTCCACTTCTCCAATTTCAGGCCTACTGACTGTGGGATTTAGATTATTTATGTGTATTGGAGTCATGATAAAACCCAAGCACCAATGGGCTAGCCTCTGCAGGGCTTTAAAGAACTCATTAGACCCAAAGGATCCTTATTCTCACTTGATGGAGTTCAGGAAACTTACAGAGAAAGACAAGAGAATTCACCCACAATGACTGCTCTTTTGGCCATTTTGGTGTTGTATGCATACATGGGATCTTTCTTTACATCCATCAGGTGCTGACAATCTAAGCCACAGCCTCACACTGGGCCAAGAGCCTGATTCAGACACATCCCTTTCCAAAGCAATTAAGCAAAGAGACACAGGTGATGCCCATTCATTTCCATTTGAAAACGGTTTTCTTCAGGCTTCACAAACGGGTTGGCCTGAGGCAAAGTCCTTCCTGACTCAGGGGAAAAGAACAATTGTTAAGCAAAAGGCCCAACCACGGTTTCTCCACTGAGATGTTAGTAGTCACACTGATATCTGAGTTTTCTGAGATGCTCGCCATTCCCTTCAGCTATCCAGTATATGGCCATGTGACAGAGCTTGGTGGTGGTACATATCTTGGACACAAAACCATGAGCCTATTCTGGAGAGTGGCCAGAATTCAGGAAGAAAACTGGAACTTAGGAAGATAGCAGGTGTTACCCATTGATTATGCAAGCCCTGGTCCATTCATTAATTGGGCAGGATGAATGCTCAGAAGCTTTCTAATAGACAGGACACATCCACTGATGCATTCTTTTTTTCTAGTGTCTACAACCACGGACACAGTGAGATACACAGACATAGAAACACACGCCCTGTGAAACGACTTAGTAGAAACATTTCACTCCAAACCACAAAACCGTCTTTCCTACCTATTTTCAGAACATGAGACAAAACCACAAACCCACACCAACACCCAAAAAGGCACCTGCTTCCCTCAAGTAGGTCTGTGACTATCCAGAGTGTCCTCTGACTTCTGGACCATACTATGTTCTCCCAAAATGGCCTGTCCTTTATCAGATCTGGTCTCCTTGGTCAACTCTGTGAAGTTGTCAGGAGCTAGTGGTGAGCCACTACCTGCTTTCTCAGGAATGGCCCCTCTTCAGAGCTTTTCTGGTATTTGGCCATTCTCACATCAGTAGGTACCAAGAAAGATTGACTCTGTCCTTGGTAAATCCAAACAAGTGAGCCCACAGGGACTGGGACTGAGACTGGCTTGGATGCCTGGCTTCCTGGATCCCATGTTCAGAGAGTTCCATCACCACTGAAGTGAGGTGAGGTCACTTCCTTCAGGAACTGAATGAGTTCACTGGCTTGGCAACAACTTTGTCCTAACAGTTGCTTCCAAGGGTCACATGAGATGGTGGCTGCCCCATCTTCCTGTGACACTTTCACAAGTTAGATTGGTATATCAACCATAGGAACCTGGGAACAGCTCTCCACAGAGGCCTGGTTTGGTTCATCTTCTCTACATTAGGACGAGAGAGGCTGATTTGGACACAACCCTTCATCCTGGCCAGGTTGTTTGTCATGTAAGATGACTTTTACTCTCCCAGGTCCTTCATAGCTGCCTACGTCTTCTCCAGAGGACATTTCTGCATGGACCTTTGAGGTTCTCAGCAGGTGGAAGATCCACTACATTCCTCTATTGTAAGACTAACTCTGTCCCTCCTCTCTGTAATGTTAGATTGAGGGGAAAGTGTACGGTTAGTGTTAATAACATTTTCGATTTGGGTTAGGAATCATTCTGCTGGATAAATAATGGTATTGGGAACCTGTGATATGTATGAGAATATATAGGTGAAATACATGTATGAAAACAGAAATCTAGGTAAGTTTTGAAGCCCAGAAGAGAATTGGGCCCTTGATTGGGATACTTAGCTTTGAATTAGGTTCTGCACAGATGTGTCAGATTAATAAATATTCAATGGCCTAGGACCTTGTACCTTGGATGATTGAATGTAGAAGAGAACATCCAGTCAAAAAGGGATAGTCGGTAGTGAAAGGTTAATAAAATAGGTACTTGTCACTTCCTGTTTCTCTGTATGCTTAACAAAACACTTTTGAAATCTTGAGAACTCTTTGCTAATCTTGTTCCCAGAATGTGCTCTCCCCGACTGCCAAACTGCAGAATGTACTCCCTCACCCGTGTGCACGCACACTGCCCACTCACCCGGACCCATCAATAAACTTTCCTCCCTGCCCTCTCCAAGAAAATTATATAAACTCTGCTTAAGGTGTTCTCAGGGCTCTCATCTCTTTTCAATTGAGCTCTGAGCCCCAGCATGCTGGACCCCCAATAAACCCTTTGCTGTTGCATGTGACAATCTCTTTGTGGTCTCTTCCTCCAAGGCTTGCCCGACCTTTTCATATGGAGGTTCCACTGAAATCCAGCAGCGGCGAATGTGAGACCCCATGTGTCGTGGCTTTCACTATTTGTGTATATTTCATTATGGGACAGAGCACTTCAATGCCTCTGTCCCTGACCATTGATCACTGGCCCAAAGTCCACATAAGGGCTCAGAATCTTTTTTATTTAGTAAAACACTGGACCTGGAAGACGCTCTGTGCCTCAGAATGACCCACCTTTCGAGTCGGATGGCCTCTAGAAGGATCTTTCTACTTCCCACTAATTTAAAAAGTTAGAGATATTGTCTTTTAGCCAGGGCCACATAGCCATCTGGATCATTCCGCCATATATCTTAACTTTGCAGGACCTCTGCAAATCTCCTCCTCCATGGGTGAAGCCTTTCCTTACCGCTGCCCCTGCTCCTACTCCTTAACCCATGATCTCTCAAACCCTCTGCTCTTCTTCCTTCTCCACCCTCTGTTCTCCCTGAGTCACAAGATTTGACTCTACTGGATTCTCCTCCCCCTCCTTATCCCCTGCCCTCTTCCCCCAATCCCCAACACCCTCTAAGTGATTCCCCTGCTGCTGACTCAGCCTCTCTGCAATTGGAGGAGCACAGCACCCTCCAGATAGCTCCCCAGTGGCACACACAGCCCTTCCTTCCCTTGAGGAAGCTGGCCCGGCTATAGGAACTCGCCAGCAGTGAATAGTTGAAAACACTGGAACTCCCATGATGCTCCCCCTCCATCCCTATGGGCCAAAGATTGACGACGGCCATGGGGGAAAAAATGCAAGCCTACCAGTTTTGGCCATTCTCCTCTTCAGACGTACATAATTGGAAATATAACAATCCCCCTTTTTTTGAGCACCCCACCTGGCACACAGGTCTGGTTGAGTCATTGATGTTTTCACACTAGCCTACTTGAGATGACTGCCAACAACTCATAGGGACTGTCTTCATGACAGGGGATCAAAATAGAATACTCCTGGAAGCTGGAAAAAAATATCCTCTGACCAGATGCGTGACTGACACAACTTCCCAAGATAATCAAAGCCAGCTTTCCTTTGAACCAACCCAACAGTGGCCCCCAAATCTTTGAACGTAGGGAGCATCTGTTCACTTATCACCGGGCTCTAATAGTGGGTTTCCGTGCGGCCGCTAGGCGACCAACTAATTAGGCCAAGGTAAGAGAGATTATTCAAGGGCCTGAAGAACCTCTCTCTATGTTTCTAGAGAGAATTATGGAGGCATATAGAAGATATACTCCTTTCAATCCTCAGGCAGAGGATCAAAATCATCTGTCACAATGGCCTTTATTGGGCAAGCTGCCCCGGATATTAAAAGAAAGTTAAAATGCTTAGATGGATTACAAGATATGACTTTGAGAGATTTAGTCAGAGAAGCCGAAAAGGTATACTTTAAGAGAGAAACTGAGGAAGAGAAGGGAACAAAGGGAGGATAAAAGAAACAAAAGACAGACTAAGGCGCTGACTAAGGTCCTGGTCACAACAACAAATAGGCCAGAAATTAAGAAACAGGGAGACAGGAAGGGATACCTGGGCCCACGCCAGAGGCCACTCCTTGCCTCAGATCACTGTGCCTACTGTAAAAAAAAGGACACTGGGCCAAAGATTTCCCTAGAAAGAGACAGCCACTCCTGCCAGCCATTCTGACTCTTGAGGATGACTCCAAAAGTCGGGGCTAACATCCCCTCCCGGAGCTCAGGGTAACTTTTGAAGTGTAGGGGACCCCAGTAAACTTTGAAGTGGATACAGGGGCAATATACTCAGCCCTTAAGGCCCCATTGGGCTATCTATCAAATAAAAGTTCTCTAGTTCAAGGGGCAAATGGCAGTAAGTATCGGGCTTGGACAACTAAGAGGACCATGGACCTGGGAAAAGGAAAATCCATCAATCCTTCCTAGTAATCACAGAATGCCTGGCCCCATTGATGGGCAGAGATCTGCTCACCAAGCTCTGGGCCAAAATAACTTTTAACCCTGAAGGAAACCAAGTGGGATTTCTAAATCCTTCAGTAAAAACTCCTATAGTCATGGCTCTAACTATGTCAGTAGAAAATGTACATCAACTCACTCAACTTTGTTCAAAGAAACTGCAGGCATTCCTGAAGGATCAAGAACAGAGTTTTCCACTAACCAAATCACAGCAAAAGGACTTAATGGGTAACAAAAGCCTGTCGGGTCCATCAATTGGTTTATGCTTACCCTTCCAAGCTTCCTGGAGGAAAGCACCTAGGAGGAAAAAGACCAGGACAATTCTGGGAAGTGAACTTTACTGAAATTAAGCATGCAAGGTATGGACTTAAATATCTCCTAGTCTTTGTAGATACATTTTCAGGATGGATTAAAGCCTTCCCCAGCATAAAAAAAGAAAGAAAGAAAGAAAGAAAGAAAGAAAGAAAGAAAGAAAGAAAGAAAGAAAGAAAGAAAGAAAGAAACAGCACAAATGGTGGTCAAGAAGATCCTGGAAGATTTTTTTCCAAGATAAGACCTGCCTAAGGTAACAGAGTCTGATAATGGACCTGCATTCATGACCCAGGTACGTTAGGGGTTAGCCAGTACCCTGGGGATTACATTGTGCTTATAGACCACAGAGTGCAGGACAGGTAGCATGAATGAATAGAACCATTAAAGAGACCTTAATGAAATTAAGCTTAGAGACCGACATAAAAGATTGGACAATGCTTCTGCCTTATGCAATGTTTTATGCAAGAAATTCTCTCTCTGTTTCTTTGTGTAACCTCACCCACTATGAAATTCCCTATGGGGCCCCTATTCCAGTAAGGGGCCTAACCCCAACTCTAAGACCTAACGATCCCTTCCACACCACCATGCTTGACAGACTTACAGCTGTTGAAAGAACTCAGCGATACCTGTGAAAACAGCTGGCCACTGCCTATCAACCTGGAGATGAGGGGACTCCACATCAATATCAAGTAGGAGACTTTGTCTATGTAAGACAACATCAGGTGTCATCCCTGGAACCCCACTGGAAAGGACCATACCAGGTTCTACTTATAACACCTACAGTGGTAAAGGTAGACAGAATCACTTCCTGGATCCTGGCCTCTCATCTCAAGCCTGCACCCTGTCCAGACTCTGCCTGGAAACTGGAAGAGACTGGTAACCCTTTCAAATTGTGTATTCGCCAGGTGGATGAAGCTATAGAGTCTCTCCTTGACCACCAGTAGTTCTAACCCTCATCAGCCCTTTCAGCAGCGATGGCTGATCACAAATCCTACTGGAGAAGAAGTATAATCTATCTCACATATAGCCCACTTTGGGACCTGGTGGCCATTTCTCCACCCAGACATTTTTTAGCTGGCTATAGGTCTTTCCTATTAGGATATACCTGATGAAGAGGATCCCACTAAAATTCCATTAAATACCTTTTGTACCATAAATAATGGAAACAAACATTATGGATGTCGGGACAGGTAAGCCAGGTGCAGGTTGGCTAGCCTAGATTACTATGTTTGCCCGGCAGACAATCAAAGCCACAAACAGCAACAGCTGTGTGGAGGAAAAGCCAATTTCTTCTGTAAGTCATGGGGATGTGAGCATACAGGGGCTTCCTGATGGAACCCGAACTCCTCATCAAATTCTGTACACAGCATTGGCCATATGACCAATTAGATAACCAAAACCCATGGCCCCCAGAGGGGTCTCTAGATCCTCAAATACTGTGTGACCTTTTTAACTTCTGCAAGTGCTCAAAAGGGTAAAAGGAGATTCCCCTATGTGGAGGCCTTTTCCCTCCTTCGCTCACATCCTGAACTATGCTTCTCCAATAGATCCTCACCCTCAGCCTTCTTCTCCAGACTATCTGCTGTCACTCCAAACTCAGCAACCTGATTTCTTCCCTTCAATTACTAGATCAAAAACCCAAACCAACACCGGTTCTCAGACCATTGCCCCCTGGCTGAGAAGCAGGTACTGAGGTACCCCTCCACCGACTCACTCCTCTCTTCTCTTGTCACTGCCCGCACTGGGTCCCACCAGGTCCTCTTTCCAGCTAACCCATAGCTCAAGCCAGCTGAGGAGAGCCCTCAGACCCTTATCCAAATGTAATGAAAATGGCCTTTAAAGTTGCTCTTTCATCACTGAAAACAGGTTACTAAAAATTTAAAGTCCCTCACAGGCTTTGTGGATACTCACTCCCTTCTTCCCCTCTGCTCTACCTGTTCTACTGCTCAAGTTTTGTTGCTAGGAATATCCCAAACCCCTTTCCCATTATTCTTTTACATCTCTCCTTTCTCATTCTCAGATCCATGAAGCTGCTCTACGCCCCGACTTCTCTGTCTCCCCCCTCTGTACCAGGCCCACAGAAAAGTTTTCACTGACCTTCTCCAGGAGTCTTCACCATGGCTGACTTTAGGACTTTCAGCAAAAAAGTCCCTATAAACGATTTCAGTGTAGATAACCTTCCTCTTTTAATGTTGCCCTTTTCCACTTGGCCACTGGCTAAAAATAATCAGCACTCCTAAGCTCGACACCCCCTTACTAGTTTTTCACAAAATATGTGAACAATTCCTCTGGCCTTGAACTGGGGCTTCACAGAGATGGCAATATTTCTAAGATAAAGAAGTTACCATCTGGGCTCCATGGTAACAGCTGGCAGGGGGAAAAAAAGAAAGGGAAGTAAAAGCTCTCCACCACCCAGTTGTCCTTGAAAAGTTAACTTGCCCAGAACAGAGAAAAAAAAACAGAAACAAAAACAGCTTTTTGTGAACTTTTGCAGAGTGTGATCTTCTGAGCCACTTCTCTTACATGTTGGGTACAAAATTCTGAAACTACCTAAACTTGGAATTCAGAAGATTAATTGATTACAACCGAAGCAATGCCCTCTGAATCTGGGTGCAACCAAATAGGACTGTTTCACTGTCTTTGGTGCTATCTTAGGTGCCTTGCCTTGTCCGTCCCTACAACAGTATAATTCTATATACTAAAACATTGTTGATGTTTTCATGAAATGAAAAACGGATGTGATTAATTGTGTAATGGTGCATATGTTACCCAGAATGCTCTATCATGACGCAGGTTCATTTGAAGATCGAATAGGTGGGACATACAACCCGGTTTCACTGGGAACATATGTCCCTCACTTTAGCCATCCTATAAAGAATAGGAGTTGCCACAAGGGTGGGCACAGGAACCACTGCCCTGGTCCATGGGACACAACAAATGACCCAGTTAGAAGCAGAAATAGACCAAAACTTAAATATATTAGAAACCTCCATAACAGCTTTGCAGGAATCTTTAACCTCTCTCTCTGAAGTTCTTTTACAGAACAGTTGAGGGTTGGACCTCCTCTTCATGAGTGAAAGGGACCTTTGTGCTGCATTGAGGGAAGAATGTTGTGTGAAGTTGTCAGAAGCCAGTGGTGAGCTACTACCTGCTTTATCAGGAAAGGCCCCTCTTCTTAGCTTTCCTGTCTTTTGGCCATCCTCACATCAGTAGGTACCAAGAAAGACAGACTCTGTCCTTGGTAAATCCAAAAAAAGTGAGACCACTGGGACTGGGACTGGGACTGGTTGTCCTTGCCTGGCTTTCTGAATTCCACGTTTAGAGAGTTCCATCACCCAGGACGTTATGTGAGGTAACCTCAATCAGGAAGTGAATGAAGTCACTCCCTTGGCAACCACTTTGTCCTAAGAGTTGCTTCCAAGGGTCCCATGAGATGGAGGGTGCCCCTACTTCCTGTGAAATTTTCACACGTTGGAATGGTATATCAACCATAGGCACCCGAGAACAGCTCTCCACACAGGCCTGGTTTGGTCAATCTTCTCTACATTAAGATGAAAGAGGCTGATAAAGACACATCCCTTCATTCTGACCAGGTTGTTTACCATGGAAGTTGAGTTTTCCTCTCTCTGGTCCTTCATAGCTGCCTACAACTTCTCCAGAAATCATTTCTGCATGGTCCTTTGAGGATCTCAGCAGGTTGAAGATCCCCTACATTCCTGTAGTGTAAGACCAACTTTTTCGCTGCTATTCTGTAAAGTTACATTGAGGGAACAGTGTATGGTTAGGGTAATAACAGGTTTTATTTGCGATAGGAATCATTCTGCTGGATGAATAATGGTATTGGGAACCTGTGATATTTACAAGAATATATAGGTGAAATATAAGTATAAAAACAGAAATCTAGGTAAGATTTGAAGCCCAGAAGAGCATTGGGCCCTTGATTGGGATACTTAGCTTTTAAATATCTTCTAAACAGATGTCTCAGATAAATCGATATACAATGGCATAGGACCTTGAAAATTGGATGATTGAATGTAGAAGAAAACATCCACTCATATAGGCATAGTTGGTAGGATTAGGAAGATAGTCAGTAGGTTTAGGAAGAAAAGTGAGTATAGGATTTGGACAAAAAGTTCTTTAGCAATAGGGTTTGCGGTAGAGAGTGAATGTAAATGTCACCACATGTGAAAAGTCAGACACAATGATGAACTGGGGAAAATATATGGGGAAGCAGATATCAATGGAGATATTAAGAAATCAGGCAAAGTATAAATTGAGTGATAGGATTAGACATTTTCAACAGGGTAGAGGTTGAGTATAAAATCTTAGAAAGAATCAAATATTTAGTCACCAATAGGATTGACATTTGAGAGAATTAGGCAATCTGGACATGGATATTGTTAGTAATCCATGCACACTTTCCATTTAGGCTTTGGCACAGTCATAAGTGTGAACTTTGCATTTTGTTTCCAGAATATTACTGTGATAAAGTGCATATGTAGATCAGGTGACATGAGTATTTCTTCCACCATTTCTGTGGGCAATATTTTGAAGGTGTATAAATTAGTATAGGGTGTACAAATAGGTGTTCCCTGTGTCTAGGAATATAGATAAAATGAATGAATAGACCATACTGTGAATAAATAATATTACTGGTTCCAACTTTAAATATTGGATTGAATTGATATTTACAAATTTACAGGAAATCTTATATTGAGATACATACATTCATTACAACCATTTATACATCTAATGGTAATATTAGGTTTATGGTTTATCATGAAGAGTGTGTGAGTTTTGCTTTAAAAGTGATTATTGAAATCTAAAATAAAATGAAGTATCATGAAAAGACCAGTCAAAAAACATAGAGGAATACTTGTGTACTGAAGCAAGAAGTGATTAAAAGTGAAACAAAAGCCTATCAATTTGCAAAATTGTGAATGAAATATATATCCTATGATGTGCATAAACTGAAGAAATAGTCATGTAACAGTGTTGAATAAAAATGAAGGTCAAAATACACATCATGTCCCATAGGAATCTACTTGCATTGATGTTAAAGTGGGTCAGTTACTGTAGAAAAATTAGGACTTCTATGCACCATTCACTGAATTTTGATTTCAGTACTAGGATACAATATGTATTTAAGGTGGATGAATATTTCTGAAAATAACTTTGTGAACATTTGGTTATAAATCCACATTCATGAATATGAATGCATTTAGGGATTGTATAATAAGACACATATATTTTACATTCTGAAAAATCTGGAGAGTGTGTGTGTGTATGTATATATATATATATATATATATATATATATATATATATATATAGAAAGAGAGAGAGAGAGAGAGAGAGAGAGAGAGAGAGAGAGAGAGAGAGGCATTAAAAGGTAGCAATATATATGCCAATCGAAATTCATCATGAAATATATAACATCCACAGATCCAAAACTATTCATTTTACTGAACATGGATTTATGTATTATATTGTTCAACTAGGAAGCTCACCCATAGTTTTAATTTTCAATTCCAACAACGTTTAGGAGGAGTGACCTCTTCTAAAAATTTGTATCTGCCAAGTCAGCCATCTAACAAAAATGTACATGTGATACCAGGTAGGATTCTATATGTACATACAAAAATACATGTGCTGAATAGGCTACAGATAAAGGGAGATAGGAATTCACATATTTGTTAACTATAAAACACATGGAGAACTATTTCAATTTAAAATTGACTAGATTTATAACACCTACCCTTTATCATGCAAAAGGTAAATCCAACTATACACCATGCCTCTCTAAACTGCTTGTATTTCTATTCTGTTTGGGTTCTTTTTCTCCATCACTTTAGGATTGCTGCAATCTGGCTGGGCACAATTCAGGAGCCACTTGTCAAAAGAAACTAACCTTACTTTTAGAACCACACATGACTAAAAATTAGCTCCTCGGGAAAAACCCTCAGAGCCCAACTGCCACTACTGGCTTCCCACAAGCTCTCAACCTCCACACTCCTTCTCTTGAGGTCGATTGGCTGGGTCGTGTGGGCAGAGCCCAAAAAGTCCCACAATGAGCACCTCCGTTGTCTGAAAGGGTGGGGAAACAGCCCAATGGCATTACCACAGAGGAGCCAATCAGCTAGATATTGCTGGGGCTGCTGTGAGCCAATCATCAGCTTGCAGTCTGAAAGGGTGGGGAAACTGCTCAATGAGCATCTCCAATGAGCATCACCGCAGAGGAGCCAATTAGCTTGATGTTGCTGGGGCCGCTGTTAGCCAATCATCAGCTGGCAGTCTGAAAGTTTGTTTGGCCCCTTGGGCTGTGCCTCTCAACACCTCCTCCTCTCTGTTTAAACAACAAGCATGCGGCTTAGGGACCATGCCTGCCTTAGGTTGTCCAATAGTACATATGGTGCTTACCCATTATCGAATGAGCTGACCTCAAGGTATCAGCCTCCAGTCTTAGATTGGTACCATTGCAATTGGATCTTACCCGTCACTAGCTACAGGTCCAGTATACAGTCACACCTGTGGAGAGGTCTTTGTACCAGCGGGGGGTGAGGTTCTTTGTCTCACCTCTGTTGGCCCCCAAATTTTAGCTGAACGACCATGACAGCAGAAGGGAGGAAGATACACCAAGCCAATTGATGGCTCCTTTTGGAAAAATTGTACCACCGATGACATCATCAGCAAAAATACCCCAACACTACCACAAGTCAATTCACCAACATATTGTTCACAATGCATGCAGGTGAGTTCACAATGCATACAGGTGATACATAGTCCAGGCAAGTTCTGCAAGCAGTTCAGTGATGGCTATTGCAGAAGCTGTAGATTGGTTTTATCTTTGTCTTTACAGGCACTGGGATGAAGATAGGAATTTTGGCAATAATGGCCAAAGAAAAATTATGTAACATTCCAGAAGGTACTAAAAGAAAACAATTTTCTTAACAATTTACATTGTCTTGAAGAGAATTATTAAATATAATGAAAAGAAAAGGTGAAAGTAAACAAACAGATCTGTTAACCTCCTTTTTTGTACACATTTTAAAACAATCCTCAACAGGTGTTTACCCAATTTAAATTAAAACATTTACATCAAGTGTATAAAAATATATTTGGATCCATTTTTTCATGAGCGCTCATCATATATGATATATGGACATACGTACATTCAAACATATAACAAAAAACACAAGTGTGCACACGTAATATAATACATACAACACATAACATAAGAGTAAAGGCCTTATAACATTTTACAGGTGAAATCTCCATTGCAATGTCTAAAAACTCTATAGTCCAAAAATAGAACTGATCAGCAAAACATTAACCTAGGTTTGTATGAGCTCAAAAAACAAAATAGAACTTCATGACATGGGAAAGGGTAATAATAAAATAGATATTGAAAAAAGCATCCTGGATTTGTCACAGATGTAAGAATAGCCAAACTGGAGTTCTGGATATCAGCTGTTATGGATTTGAGCCAAATCATATTCTTTTAATCTGTAGAAATCGCTTTAGTTAGTCTCTCTGGAATCCAAATCGGCTGCTGTTCTCCCTGTGGAAACACACAAACAGACCTCCAACTCCAGACAATTACTGGGTCAGGACATTTCCATTGTCCTGTTAGAATATCCTTCCAAAGTACCTTGGGCTTATGTACATTTTTTGGACACATATGCCTTTCCACAGGACTAAGCCCTGATGAATCCAAATTTCCAAAGTTTAGAGTAAAAAGGGTTATTTTAAGTTTATCTTTGGGGAATATATACCACTTCCCAATTCCTTTTTTTTCGTTTAATTAGTATGTTTTAATAGTTTGATGAGCTCATTTAACTATGCCTTGTCCCTGCGGATTGTATGGGATTCCTGTTATATGAGTAATGCAAAATGATGAGCAAAATTCTTTAAAAGAGGTAAAAGTATAACCAGGGGCAACATCTGTTTTTAACTGTTTTGGAATGCCCACAGTGGCAAAATTTTGTAAGCAATGAGCTATAACATCTTTAGTTTTTTTTCTCCGGCATGAAGGGAGTCCATCAAAAATTCAGAAGAAGTATCAACTGTAACATGCAAATATTTTAATTTTCCAAATTCTGGCAAGTTTGTGACGTCCATCTGCCAAATATGGTTAGGTATCAATCCTCTAGGATTGACTCCAAGATTAACTTGTGGTAAAATGGTCACACAATTTTGACATTGTTTTATTATTTGTCTAGCTTGTTCCTTAGTTATTTTAAAGCGCTTATGTATAGTATTAGCATTGACATGGAACTTTTTATGAAAATTTGTAGCTTCTTCTACTGTAGAGAAAATATGTATGTCATGCGTAGTTTTATCTGCTAAATCATTACCCAAACTAAGGGCTCCAGGCAATCCTGTATATGTCCTGATATGCCCTATAAAGGACGGATCTTTTCTGTCCCAGATTAGACTTTGTATAGTGGAAAGAAAAGAGAAAACAGGAGAGGAAGGGGAAATTTGTTTCTTCCTAAGATTATATATTCAAACTCAACCCTGTTGAAAATGCATAATCATATCACTCACTTTATACTTTGCCTGATTTCATAATGTCTCTAAAGATATGTGGTTTCCTGCATATTTTCACCAGTTCACCATTGTGACTGACCCTTCACATGAACTTATGTTCACTTTCACTCTCTAACCACAACCCTAATGCTCCAGAACTTTTGTTCCAAATCCTATACTCACTCTTCTTCCTAAACCAACTCTGTACCTAATTCTACCTACTATCCGTTTTTGACTGGATGTTCTCTTCAACATTCAATCATCCAAGCTACAAGGTCCGATGCCATTGTATATCTATTTATCTGAGACATCTGTACACAATGTAAGTCAAAGTTAAGTATCCCAATCAAGGGCCCAATGCCCTTCTGGGCTTCAAAATTACCTAGATTTCGGTTTTCATTCATATATTTAACCTCTATATTTTTATAAATATCTCAGGTTCCCAATACCATTATTCATCCCGCAGGATTATTCCTAACTCAAATCAAACATTTTATTAGCCCTAAGAATACACTGTTCTATCAACCTAAATTTAAAGAAAAGCAGGGAAAGAGTTGGTCTTACAATACAGGAATGTAGGGGAATCTTCCACCTGCTGAGAACCTCCAAAGTCCATGCAGAAATGAATCCTGGAGAAGATATAGTCAGCTATGAAGGATCTGCGAGAGCAAAAGTCATCTTCCATGGCAATCACCCTGGTCAGGATGAAGGGATGTGTCTGAATCAGCCTCTCTCTTCTTAATGTAGAGGAGATTGACCAAACCAGGCCTGTGTGGATAGCTATTCCCGGGTTCCTAAGGTTGACATACCATTCTAACTTGTGAAAGTTTCAAAGGAAGTAGGGGAAGCCTCCATCTAATGGGACACTTGGAAGCAACTATTAGGACAAAATGGTTTACAAGGCAGTGAATTTATTCAGTTCCTGAAGGGAGTGACCTCACCTCACTTTCTTGGTGATGGATCTCTCTGAACTTGGGGTACTGGAAACCAGGCACATAGAGCCAGTCCCAGTCCCAGTCCCAATGGGCTCACTTGTTTGGATTTACCAAGGACAGAGTCAGTCTTTCTTTGTACCTACTGATGTTAGGATGGCAAAAGCAAGGAGAGCTCGGAAGAAGGGCCTTTCCTGAGAAAGCAGGTAGTGGCTAAACACTAGCTTCTGACAACTTAACAGAGTTGGTCAAGGAGAACAGACCTGAGACAGGACAGGACTTTTCAGGGGAAAATTGTATGGCCCACCAGTCAGAGGACACTCCCTAGAGTCACAGACCTACTTGGGGGAAGGAGGTGCCAATATGGGTGTGGTTTTGGGTTTATGATTTTGTCTCATGTTCTGAGAATAGGTAGGAAAGGTGGTTTGTTTTTTGGGGTTGAACTGTTTCTAGTAAGACGTTTGACAAGGCGAGTGTTTCTATGTCTGTGTATCCCACTATGTCCGTGGTTGTAGACATTAGAAAAGAGAATGCATCAATGGATTTGTCCTGTCTTGTAGAAAGCTTCCCAGCATTCATCCTGCCCAATTAATGAATGGATTGCAGCTTTCCTTAAGGATGGGCAACACCAACGATCTTAGTAATTTCCAATTTTCTTTCTGAATTCTGGCCAATCTCCAGAATAGGCTCATGGTTTTGTGTCCAAGATATGTACCACCTCCAAGCTCTGTGACATGGCCATGTACTGGATAGATGAAGGGAATGGCGAGCATCTCAGAAAACACAGATATCAGTGTGACCAGTAAACTCTCAGTGGAGAAACCCTTCTTTGAGCCTTTTGCTTACATAATGTTCTGTTGCCTTGAATGTCAAGAAGTTCTTTGTTTCGGACCACCCCTTTGTGAAGCCTGAAGAAAACAGTTTTCAGATGGAAATGAATGGGCATAACCTGTGGCTCTTTGCTTAATTGCTTTGGAAATGGATGTGTCTGAATCCAACTCTATGCCCTGTGTGAGGCTGTGTCTTAGATTCTCTGCAACTGATAGATCTAAAGAAAGATCCCATGTGTGCATCCAAAACCAAAATGGCCAAAAGAGCAGTCATTGTGGGTGAAGTTTCTCTCCATCCTCTGTTAGGTTCTTGACGTCCATCAAGTGAGAATTGGGATCCTTTGGGTCAAATGAGTTTTTCAAAGCACTGCAGATGTGGTTGGGTTTTCTTATGACTGAAATTCACATAAAGAATCTACACCTGACAGTCAGTAGGCCTCAAATTGCAGAAGAAGATCAGTATTAATGGCAGGTGTATTTGATCAATCCTGGTTCACTGGAAGGGTTTCCAGGCCACCCTGACTTTAGGCAAATTAGCGGCAAGGGAGCATGTTTTGGACACTGTCTTGGGCTATGCCCCTCATGGAAACGTCCAGCCAGAGGTTATGATGAGTGTCTATATGGAAGAAGATGAGGGCCATTGGGGAGTGTTTTGGTTTTAATTGTGGTCATTTGTGTGGCATTTGGAAGAGATGACTGGGTCCACCTGGGCTTGAACTCTGGTGTGATTCCCCTTAGAGACTGAGTTCTGGAACTGAGCTCAGAGAAGTATTGCCATTAATTGTGTTGGGATTTTATGAGACCACGCATAAGAGTCGCCCTTTAAACTGAGATCTAGCATTGAAGTGCTCTGTCCCATAATGAAAGATCCACAAACAGTGAAAGCAACGACACATGAAACAGACAAGACAAGACAATAAAGACAGGCAATGGACGTCCAACACTGAGATCAGGACTGAGTAGCCGGCAATAACCAATGGGCTGGCAATACCGAATCCAAAACAAAATATCACTGAGTCGAGGAATCTATTATAACTAAATTTCCCAAGTCCTCTGGGGCGTCCTCCAGGAACGTGGCCTGTGGCTCTGTGACACGTCTGTCAGCCACTGTCGGAGAGAGCTCACACTCTTCATCAATAGCCATTTTTCCAAGTCCTTACCTGAAACCTGAAACCAGGAATAGGAGACTTACTTACCCCAAGAGTAGCCCGTTGGGGTCTCTCATCCGCCGCTGCCAGATATCAGTGGAAACTTCATGTGTAAAAGTCGGGCGTGCATTGGAGGAAGAGACCACCAAGAAACTGACTCATGAAACAGCAAAGGGTTTATTGGAGTTCCAGCATGCTGGGGCTCAGAGCTCACTTGAATACAGCAGAGAGCCCTGAGAAGAGCTTGAGCAGAGCTTATATACTTTCCTTGCCGAGGGGCAAGGAGGGAAGTTTATTGATGGGTCAGTGGGAGTGGGCAGTTTGCATGCAACCAGGTGAGAGAGTAAATTCTGCAGTTTGAAAACTGGGGACAGCACATTCTGGGAACAAGATTAGCAAACAGTTCTCAAGATTTCAACAGTGTTTTGTTAAGCATAGAGAAAAACAGGAAGTGACAAGTACCTATTTAATTAACCATTCAATAACAACTATACCTTTTTAAATGGATGTTCTCATCTACATTCAATCTTCCAAGGTACAGGGTCCTATGACATTGTATATCAATTTACCTGAGACATCTGTGCAGAACGTAATTCAACGCTAAGTATCCCAATTAAGGGCCCAATGCCATTCTGGGATTCAAATCTTACTTAGATTTCTGTTTTCCTACATATATTTCAACTATATAGTCTTATACATATCGCAGCTTCTCAATAGAATTATTCATAAACAGAATGATTCCTAACCCAAATCAAACATGTTATTAACCCTAACCCTACAGTGTTCCCTCAATCTAACTTTAAAGAAGAGCACGGACAGAGTTGGTCTTATAATACAGGAATGTAGGGGATCTTTCACCTGCTGAGAACCTCAAAGGTCCATGGAGAAATAAGCCATGGAGAAGATGTAGGCAGCTATGAAGGACCTGAGAGAGCAAAAGTCATCTTCCATGGCAAACAACCTGGTCAGGATGAAGGGATGTCTCTGAATCTGCCACTCACACCCTGTGAACTGCGCCACTTCACAGGTTAATAACGAGTTAGAACGACAAAAAATTATCTTGTTAGGATCTTACAGAAAAATGGGTGTGCACCGAAACCTAGAAGAATGATTTCCACCAATGAGGTCTGGTAATTGAGTCTCAAACACGAGCCAAATGTGCGACCGGAGATCCGGGCTGACAAATCTGTGTGGCCTGCCCCGTGGCTAGAGACAGCAGGGCACCACCTAGAAGCGACCAGCCGGCAGGGAGAAACGTTGCTGCAGATTCTGTGGAATCCTGCTGGCTGACCTCCAACTGAGCCCCGGGCTGAGTTTGGGATTTCAAACGGGGAAGGAAGTGCTACAGTTCTATCCCCCCACAATAAAAACTCCACCAAGGAAACCAACGGTCACCATCTTGGAGAGCAGAAGTAACCACCGCCACTCTCCAACAGATTGCAACAATAAAACAGGTTTGTGTTACTCAGCTCATCTCCCATACAGCAGGGAATTCACATAAAATCTCTCTTAGGCTTTCCATTGGAGAGATTATCAGAGAGAGCCTGCATAAAGACGTCGGGAAAACTAGAGGCACCTGACCTTCAACTTCCCCTCCCATCAGCGGCGAAAACGAAACCTGTCTAGCCAGAGCTGGGAGAGGGGCAAGAGGAAAAAATCAAAACAATAGAGTGCCGGGGTTCCCCATAGACACCATCCACACCCAAGAAACGGCAGGCCCAGAGGACAGTATGAGCTGCCGAGAGGCATCACTCAGGGGAAATCTGGTCTAGCACGAGAAACCAGGACTAGCAGGAGATAACAGGGGCCTAGAGGCCAGGCCCGCGTGACTGGGCGGCTGGAGAACGCCCGCCCACTGGTCACAAACAGCCCGCTGCTGGTGCGACTGGGTGGCTGGTGCCCGCCTGCCTACCAGCGACCAATCGCCCGCTGGCTGCACGTGCAACTGGGTGGCTAGAGATCTCCCGCCCACCAGTGACAGCCCACCCGCTGACTGTGTGACTGGACAGCTGGAGACCGCCCGCCCGCCGGCGACCGGGAGTTGAAAACAAACAGAGACAGATCAGTCCCAGCCCACTCCCATTTGAACACCCTGGCAAGGAGCCTGGGGCCCGCCATAGCAGACAGGTGACATCACTGGAGCTCGGCCATCGCAATTCCTTCCAAGCAGAATTCACTTTAGCAGGCATAGTCTACCAACACAAAGGAGAGACAACAGATATATTAAACCAAAACAAATCTATAGAATAGAGCAGAAAAACAGCAATCAAATAGAGATGGAAAACAACGTGAACATCATGAAAAAACAAAGGAAAAAAATGTGTACAAACAATGCAGGACAACTTAATTCTACAGGAGGACCTAGAATCATCAGAAACAGGGATAGGGAAAAAAATTCAAGGCTTACCTAACTCAGATGGAAAGGGATATTAGAGAATACATGAATCAGCAAGTCCTAGCAATAAAAGTATATTTTGAAAATGAATTAAACAAATTCAAATGGCAAAGAACAAGCTTTACCAGGAGATAGAGATCTTAAAAAAAATCAAACAGTAATCCTAGAAATGCAGGAAACTATTAATTAAAACTCAAACGAGAATATTACAAATAGACTAGATCAAATAGAAGTCAGAACATCAGATAATGACGACAACGTTTATCAACTTGAAAAGAATATAGTCAACACAGAAAAGATGCTTAAGTCCCAAGAGCAGTCTATTCAAAAGATATGGGATGTCATAAAAAAAACAAATTTCACAGTCATCGGGATAGAAGAAGCCATAGAGATTCAAACCGAAAGAATGGACAACATATTAAATGAAATAATTCTAGAAAACTTCCCAGAGATGAAAGATGGAATGGATTGCCAAATCCTTGAAGCCTACAGGACCCCAAACATTCAAAACCATAATAGACCAACTCCAAGACATATAATTATGAAGATAGCCAACATACAGAACAAGGAGAGAATATTAAAAGCTACGAGAGAAAGGAGGCGGATTACATTCAGGGGTAAACGAATTAGATTAACGACTGATTTTTCATCACAAACTTTGAAAGTGAGAAGATCCTGGAACAATGTATTTCAAACACTGAAAAATAATGAATTCCAACAAAGAATACTGTATCCAGCAAAATTAAGCTTCAGATTTGACAATAAAATTAAAGTCTTTCACAATGAATAAAAACTAAAAGAATTCACACCCATAACACCAGCACTGCAAAGGATTTTGGGCAAAATACTACAAGAAGAAGAATTGAAAAATAGTGCCCCAAACTAACAGTGGGAGGTATCTCAGTAAAGGGGGAGGAAAATAACCAAAAAGTAAAAACTAGCCAAACTAAAATAAATAAATAAATTAACATGAATGGATGTACAAATCATATTTCAATTGTAACCTTAAATGTTAATGGCCTAAACTCACCATTCAAGAGACATAGGGTAGTAACCTGGATCAAAAAAACAAATCCAACAATATGCTGCTTTCAGGAGACTCATATGATAGGTAAAGACATACACAGGCTGAAAGTAAAAGGTTGGGAAAAATCATACCACTCACAGGGCACACGGAAGCAAGCAGGAGTGGCCAAACTCATATCAAATACAATCAACTTCAAACCTACGTTAATCAAAAGGGATAAAGAAGGACACTATATAACGTTAAAAGGAACCATCCACCAACATAACATAACAATTACCAATTTGTATGCAGCAAACAAATGAGCTGCCACACTCATAAAACAAACTCTTCTCAAGTTCAAGAGTCAAATAGACTACAACATAATAATTATAGGTGACGTCAACAGACCGCTCTCACCATTAGACACATCCTCTAGACAAAAACTGAATAAAGAAACTATAGAACTCAACAGCACAATCAATAACCTAGACTTAACCGACATATATAGAATATATCAACCATCATCAAGTGGATACACCTTCTTATCAGCAGCAGATGGATCCTACTCAAAGATAGACCATATATTAGGTCATAGGGCAACTCTTAGTAAATATAAAGGCGTGGAGATAATACCATGCACCATATCACATCATAATGAAATGAAACTGGAAATCAATGATAAAAGAAGGAAGGAAAAATCCTACATCACATGGAAAATGAACAATATTCTACTGAATGATCAATGGGTTACAGAAGACATTAAGGAGGAGACAAAAAATTCTTAGAGACAAATGACCATACAGACACAACCTACTGTAATCTATGGGACACAATGAAAGCAGTTTTAAGAGGAAAATTCATTTCTTGGAGTTCTTTCCTCAAAAAAAGAAAAAAACAACAACAAATAAATGAACTCACACTACACCTCAAAAACCTAGAAAAGGAAGAGCAAAACAACAGCAAATGTAGTAGACGACATTAAAATAAGAGCAGAAATCAACGAAATTGAAACAAAAAATCATTGAAAAAATTGATAAACTAAAAGTTGGTTCTTTGAAAAAATAAATAAGATTGACAGGCCCTTAGCCATGATAACGAAGAGAAGAAGAGAGAGAACTCAAATTATTAACATAGGGGGTGAAAAATGCAATACCACAACAGACACTACAGAAATATAGAAGATAATTAGAAAGTATTTTGAAACCCTATATTCCAATAAAATAGAAGATAGTGAAGATATCAATAAATTTCTTAAGTCATACGATCTGCCCAGATTGAGTCAGGAAGACACACACAATTTAAACAGACCAATGACAAAGGAAGAAATAGAAGAAGCCATCAAAAGATAACCAACGAAAAGAAGCCCTGGACCGGATGGGTAAACAGCGGAGTTCTACAAAACCTTCAAAGAAGAATTAATACTGATTCTTTTCAAGCTCTTTCAAGAAATAGAAAAAGAAGGAGCTCTTTCAAATTCATTCTATGAGGCCAAAATCACCCTGATCTTGAAATCAGACTAAGACACTTCAAAGAAACAAAACTACAGACCAATATCTCTAATGAACTTGGATACAAAAATTCTCAATAAAATCCTGATGAATCGAATACAAAAGCATATCAAAAAAAATTGTGCACCATGATCAAGTAGGATTCACCCCTGGGATGCAAGGCTGGTTCAATATACGGAAATCAATAAATACTATTCACCACATCAATAGACTTAAAGACAAGAACCATATGATCATCTCGATAGATGCAGAAAAAAACATTTGACAAATTACAGCATCCCTTTATGTTCAAAACACTAGAAAAACTAGGGATAACAGGAACTTACCTCAACATTGTAAAAGCTATATATGCTAAACCTCAGGCTAGCATCATCCTAAATGGAGAAAAACTGAAGGGATTGCCTCTAAAATCTGGAACAAGACAGGGATGCCCTCTATCACCACTTCTATTCAATTTAGTTCTTGAAATTCTAGCCAGAGCAATTAGACAATAGAAATTAAAGGCATAAAAATAGGAAAACAAGAACTTAAATTATCACTATTTGTGGATGACATGATAATATATATAACAGACCCAAAAGGGTCTACAAAGAAACTGCTAGAGATAATAAATGAATTAAGCAAAGTGGCAGGATATAAAATCAACACGCATAAATCAAAGGCATTTATGTATATCAGGAGCAAAACTTCTGAAATGGAAAGGAGGAAAACCACTCCATTCACAATATCCTCAAAGAAAATAAGATACTTGGAAATCAACCTAACAAAAGAGGTGAAAGATTTATATAATGAAAACTACAGAATCCTAAAGAGAGAGATAGAAGAAGATCTTAGAAGATGGAAAAATGTACCCTGTTCATGGATAGGCAGAACTAACATCATCAAAATGGTGATATTACCCAAAGTTCTCTACAGGTTAAAATGGATGCCAATCAAAATCCCAACGGCATTTCTTGTAGAAATGATAAAGCAATCATGAAATTCATATGGAAAAACAAAAGACCCCGAATAGCAAAAGCAATTCTAAGCAGGAATTTGAATCTGGAGGTATAGCGATACCAGAGTTCAAACTGTACTACAAAGGAATAGTTATAAAAGCAGCGTGGTACTGGTACCAAAACAGGCAGGTGGATCAATGGTAGAGAATAGAGGACACAGAAATCAATCCACAAAATTACAACATTCTTATATATGATAAAGAGGCTAAAAGCATATTGGGAGATGGATAGCATCTTCAACAAATGGTGCTGGGAAAATTGGAAATCCATATGCACCAAAATGAAACTGAATCCCTTTCTCTCGCCATGCACAAAAGTTAACTCAAAATGGATCAAGGAGCTAGTGATGAAATCAGAGACACTGCATGTGATAGAAGAAAAAGATGGCTATGATCTACATACTGTGGGGTCGGGCTCCAAATTCATTAATAGGACACCCATAGCCCAAGAGTTAATAACAACAATAAACAAATGGGACTTACTTAAACTAAAAAGTTTTTTCTCTGCAAGAGAAACAATAAGAGAGGTAAATAGAGAGTCTACATCCTGGGAACAATTTTTTACCCCTCACACTTCAGATAGAGCTCTAATATCCAGAATATACAAAGAACTCAAAAAATTAAACAATAAGATAACAAATAACCCAATCAACAAATGGGCCAAGGACCTGAACAGACACTTCAGAGAGGAGGACATACAATCAATCAACAAGTACATAAAAAAATGCTCACCATCTGTATCAGTCAGAGAAATGCAAATCAAAACCACCCTAAGATACCATCTCACTCCAGTAAGATTAGCAGCCATTATGAAGTCAAACAACAATAAGTGTTGGCGAGGATGTGGAGAAAAGGGTACACTTGTACACTACTGGTGGTACTGAAAATTGATAAGGCCAATTTGTAAAGCAGTATGGAGATTTCTTGGAAAGCTGGGAATGAATGCACCATTTGACCCAGCTATCACCCTTCTCGGACTAGAGGGTCTTAACAGAGCGTACTATAGGGATACTGCCACATCAATGATCATAGCGCCACAATTCACAATAGCTAGACTGTGGAACCAACCTAGATGTCCTTCAATAGATGAATGGTTAAAAAACTGTGGCATCTATACACAATGGAGTATTATTCAGCACTAAAAAATGGCAAAATCATAGACTTTGCAAGGAAATGGATGGCATTAGAGCAGATTATGCTAAGCTAAGCTAACCAATCCTTAAAAAAATGCCAAATGTCTTCTTTGATATAAATAGAGCACCTAAGAACAGAACAGGGAGGAAGAGCATGAGAAAAAGATTAACATTAAACAAAGACGAGTGGGGGGATAGAAAGGGGGAGAGAAGGGAAAGCATATGGAAATGGTAGGAGACCCTCAATGTTACACAAAATTACATATAAGAGGTTGTGAGGGGAAATGGGGGGAAAACAATGGAGAGAATTGAACAACAGCAGATGAGGTAGAGAGGAAAGATGGGAGGGGAGGGGAGGGGGGATAGTAGGGGATAGAAAAGGTAGCAGAATACAACATCACTATTATGCCATTATGTACAAATGTGAATGTGTAACCAATGTGCTTCTACAATTCGTATTTGGGGAAAAATGGGAGTTCATAACCCAATTGAGTCAAATGTATGAAAGATAATATATCATGAGTTTTGTAATGTTTTGAACAATCAATAAAAATAAATAAATAAATAAAGGTTTAAAATTGAGTGGCAAGAAATCAGCTAAAAAAGTGTTGAGATGCATTCATTTTGCTTAGCAGAAACTTTGTTTTGTGTAGTTGTATCTATCACAAATTTATTTTACCAGAAAACTGGCTTTTGAAAATACACTTAATTGAGATTAAAGGATAATCCACCTACCTTCATGAAAAATTCATAGCATTTCCTATATTTTTCATATTTCAATTTTTGGTAAATATTTTGTCATGGACCAGGTCTAGTCTTAGGCTATTCTTTCAGAATACTGCCTCATCTGATAAGTTGGTACAATGTGTTGGATTGTTCTTTTCATCTTTTATTTAATAGTTTCTAGCTGATAATGTGTATTTTTCATTATCTTTATTTGGACATACATACCCAACTATATCTTTGCATTTTATGTTTTACTGGGAAGAGACTCATCAAAAGCTCTGTATTATATGTATCAACAATCAAACATTTAGAGCATGCAATTATTCTTAATTTTGCATGAAAATATCTTTGTACCATTTACTTATAAAAATTTAGAACTATTAATTATGTCCCTACTGTAATAAGTAACTAATTACCAGAAAAATTAAACAATTCACTTTATATCAATTATGAATATGAAAAGTACTAAAATAAGTATTTGGCAATTAATACATAATTGATAGAAATTGAAATCATAAGAAAGCCATTTAAAATGTCAGTGCATATGGTCCTTAAATAATAGGTTGTTCAAAAAAATTTCTCTAATTCATAAGATATAATATGCCATATTACAGCGTAACGTGATAAAAAACATTAAATTATCAATATTGATAATAAAGAATGATACCTTTTTTCTTAAATATGTTCATTTGATTTTCATTGTAAGATGTTAATTCTGGAAGACTTCAGAATTAAGAAAGTCTTGGTGTATATTATTTCTAACAGGCTAATCAAAGTACTTTTAAATATATATGTATATATATATATATATATATATATATACATAATATATGTAATGCATATGCATGAATATAGACACATATGTATAATAAATGTATTGTAATATATCTATCAGGTGATTATAATTATTAAATTTTTTTTTAAAAAAAGTGACTATAAAAAACAGTCTCAAATTTAAATTTCATAGCATACAACTGTTTGTAATGCCATGAGAGACAAATAGATATGGAGGAAAAACGAAAAAGGAAGAGAGAGAAGGGGAAAAATGAGGAAGAAAGTGAGTACAGAAGAGGGAGAGGCGTGTTCGATGTTAAGACAAAAGTGGAGCGGCTGGGTTTGTGATTCAGTGTTAACATGTTTGCCTAGTATGTGTGAGGAACTGGGTTCTATTCTCAGCACCACATACAAATAAACAAAATGAAGATCCATCAACAACTTAAAAAATAAAAAATAAAAAACTAGAAATATTACTAAAACCCCAAGCATTTATGAATGTTAAATAATAAAATATATGTTACATAGCCTTATGTAATTTCTAGACTCCCCAAAAAAGTCATTAAATGTTAGATTATTAGTGCTATAACTAAAAATCCATTGCTCTTTCCTCTACATTCTGTGGCATTCTAGTGCTAAAATAAATTGTAGTATAACACCAAAAAAAAAAAAAATCCTAATATTTCTACAGTAACTGACCCAGTTTAACATCAATGCAAGTAGATTCCTATGGGACATGATATGTACTTTGAAGTTTATTTTTATTCAACACTGGTACATTTCTATTTCTTGAGTTTATGCACATTATAGGATATATATTTCATCCACACGTTCACAAATTTATAGGCATTTATTTCACTTTCAATCACTTCCTGCTTCAGAAAACATGTATTCCTCCGTTTCTGACTGGTCTTTTCTTGAAACTTCTTTCCAAACACATTATTTTCGATTTCCATTATCACATTTGAAGCAAAACTCACACACCCCTCATAATAAACCATAACCCTAATATTACCATTAGATGTACAACTGGTTGGAATGAATGATTGTATATCAATATAAGATTTCTTACTTAGTTTCAGATATCAATTCAATCCATTATTTAAAGTGGAACCAGTTATATTATTTACTCACAATGTCGTATTTTCATGCATTATCTCTATATTCATAGACACAGGGTACACCTCTTTGTACCCCCAACACTAATTTATACGTCTTCAAAATATTGCTCCCAGAAATGTTGGAAGAAATACCAATGTCACCTGATCTACATATGCATTTTATCACTGAAATATTCTGGACACAAAAAGCAAAGGTCACACTTATGATTGTATCAAAGCTAAATGAAAAGTGAACATGGATTACTAAAAACATCCATGACCAGGTTGCCTAATGCTCTCAAATGAAAATCCTATTGGTAACTACAAATTAGTTTCTTCCAAAGATTATATATTCAAACTCAACCCTGTTGAAAATGTCTAATCCTCTCACTCACTTTATACTTTGCCTGTTTTTGTAATGTCTCTATTGGTATCTGCTTTTCCACAGTTCATCATTGTGACTAAATCTTCACATGTTCTGAAACTTACATTCACACTCTAATCGAAATCCTATTGCTAAAGAACTTTTGGTCCAAATCCTATATTCACTCTTCTTCTTAAAACCTACCTACTATCTTCCTAATCCTACCGACTATCACTTTTTGACTGGAGGTTCTCTTCTACATTCAATCATCCAGTTACAAGGTCTTATGCCATTGTATATCGATTTCTCTGAGACATTTTTGCAGAATGTAATTCAACGATAGGTATCCCAATCAAGGGCCCAATGATTTCTGGGCTTCAAATCTTACTTAGATTTCTGTTTATGTACATATATTTCACGTCTGTATTCTAATAAATATCACAGGTTCCAATAACATTATTCATCCAGCAGAATGGTTCCTAACCGAAAATGAAAATGTTATTAACCCTAACCATACACTGTTCCCTCAATCTAACTTTACAGAAGAGCAGTGACAGTGTTGGTCTTACAATACAGGAATGCATGGGATCTTCCACCTGCTGAGAACCTCAAAGGTACATGCAGAAATGATCCCTGGAGAAGATGTAGGCAGCGATGAAGGACCTGAGAGAGCAAAAGTCATCTCAATGGCAAACAACCTGGTAGAATTAAGGAATGTGTCTGAATCAGCCTCATTCTGCTTAATACAGAGAAGATAGACCAAACCATGCCTGTGTGGAGAGCTGTTCCCTGGTCCCTATGTTTGATATACGATTCGAACTTGTGAAAGTGTCACAGGATGTAGGGGCATCCTCCATCTCATGGGAACCTTGGAGGCAAATGTTAGGACAACGTGGTTTCCAAGGCAGTGACCTCATTCAGTTCCTCAAGGAAGTGACTTCACCTCACTTCCTTGGTGATGGAAGTCTCTGAACTTGGGATCCAGGAAGCCAGGCACCCAGAGCCATAACCCGTCCAAGTCCCAGTGGTCTAACTTGTTTGGATTTATGAAGGACAGAGTCAATATTTCTTGGTACCTACTGATTTGAGGATGGCCAAATGCCAGGAAACCTCTGAAGAGGGTCCTATCCTGATAAAGTAGGTAGTGGATCACCGCTGGCTCCTGACTACTTCACAGAGTTGGCAAAGTAGAGCAGATCTGAGACAGGACAGGCCATTTTCGGAGAACATAGTATGGCCCACCAGTCAGAGGACACTCCGGATATGACAGACCTACTTGGGGGAAGGAGGTGCCTTTGCGGGTGTGGGTGTGGGTTTGTGGTTTTGTCTCATGTTCTGAGAATACGAAAGAAAGGCGGTTTGATTGGATTGTAGTGAACAGTTTCTAGTAAGTCGTTTGACAAGGCGAGTCTTTCTATGTCTGTGTATCCCACTGTGTCCGTGGTTGTCGACATTAGAAAAGAGAATGCATCAGTTGATGTGTTCTGTCTAGTAGAAAACTTCACAGCATTCATCCTGCCCAATTGATGAATGGACTG
This sequence comes from Callospermophilus lateralis, assembly GCF_048772815.1. NCBI lineage: Eukaryota > Metazoa > Chordata > Mammalia > Rodentia > Sciuridae > Callospermophilus > Callospermophilus lateralis. The sequence continues at coordinate 501,076 of NW_027513505.1, read as the reverse complement.
CGGCTTGCCTCATGGATGGGCAACACCTACTATCTGCCTAAGTTCCTGTTTTCTTCCTGAATTCTGGCCACTCTCCCGAATAGGCACATAGTTTTGTGTTTAAGATATGTACCACCTCAAGCTCTGTTAAATGGCCATGTACTGGACAGCTGAAGGGAATGGGAGAATCTCAGAAAACTCAGATATCAGTGTGACCAGGAAAGTCTCAGTGGAGAAACCCTGCTATGGGCCATTCTCTTACTATGTATCTGTTTCCCTGAATGTCAGGAAGTTCTTTGCCTCAGGCCACCCTCATGTGAAGCCTGAAAAAAAGAGTTTTCAAATGAAAATGAATGGGCATCACCTGTGGCACTTTGCTTAATTTCTTTGCAAAGGGATGTGTCTGAATCACCCTTTGGCCCTGTGTGCGGTTGTGGCTTAGATTCTCAGCCCCTGATGGATCTAAAGAAAGATCCGATGTGTGCATCCAAAACCAAAATTTCAAAAAGATCAGTTATGATGGATGAAGTCTCTTGCCTTTCTTTGTTAGGTTCCTGAACTACATCAAGTGAGAATAGGGATCCTTTGGTTCAAATAAATTTTTGAAAGCCCTGAAGAAGTGCTTGGGTTTTCTTATGACTCCAATTCACAAAATGAATCTATACCTGACAGTCAGTAGGCCTCAAATTGGAGAAGCAGATCAGTATTAACTGCGGTCTTATTTTATCACTCCTGGTTCACATGCAGGGTGTCCAGGCCACCATGACTTTAGGCAAATGAGCGGCAAGGGAGCTTATTTTGGACACTAACCCATACCCTACTAGACTCTGACTAGTAATCCTAACATGATGGAGAATAATAACCCCAACAGAATAGAAATACAAGAAGTTTTGAGGATTCATGTTGTATAGTTGTACTTGCCTTTTGCATTATATAGGGTAGGAGTTATAAATTTAGTCAATTTTTAATTGAAACAGTTCTCCATGTGTTTTTAAAGTTCACAACCATGTGAATTCCTCTCTCCCTTTCTCTGTAGCCTATTCAGAACATGTATTTTTATATGCACATTTAGAATCCTACCTGGTATCACATGTACATTCTTGAGAGGTTGCTGACTTAGCAGATACAAATTGTCAGAAGAGATCACTCCTCTGAATGCTGTTGGAAGTGAAAATTCAAACTATGGGTGACTTCCTAGTTGAACAACATTATACATAAATCCACGTTTAGTAAAATTAATATTTTTGGATCTGTGGATTATATATATTTCATGATATATATATATATATATATATATATATATATATATATATATATATATATATTGCTACATTTTAATGTCTGTTTGAGTGTGTGTGTGTGTGTGTGTGTGTGTGTGTATAGATAGATAGATAGATATACACTCTCCAGATTTTTGAAAATATGAAACATATGTGTCTTATTATATACTCCCTAAATTCATTCATGTACATGTATGTGGATTTATAATCAACTTTTCACAAGATTATTTTCAAAAATATTCATCCACCTGAAATACATATTTGTTTCCTAGTACTAAAAACAAACTTCAATGAATGGTGCATACAAATCCAAATATTTCTACAGTAACTGTCCCAGTTTAACATCAATGCTTGTAGATTCCTATGGGACATGATGTGTATTTTGACGTTCATTTTTTAACAAAACTGGTACATTACTATTTCTTCAGTTTATGCACATCATAGGATATATATTTCATTAACAAGTTCACAAATTTATAGGCATTTGTTTCGCTTTCAATAACTTCCTTATTCAAAACTCTTGTATTCCTCCAGGTTTCTTGTCTGGTCTCTTCATGAGACTTCTTTCCAAACTCATTATTTCTGAAATCCATAATCACCTTTGAAACAAAATTCACACACTCTTTATGATAATCCATAAGCCTAATATTAAAATAAGATGGATACCTGGTTGGATTGAATGATTGCATATCAATATAAGGTTTCCTGTATATTTTCAGATATCAATTCAATCCATTATTTAAATTTAGAACTTGTTACATTGTTTAATCAAAGTTTTGTCTATTCATGCATTATCTCTATATTCCTAGACACAGGGTACACCCATTTGTAACCCCAGTACTAATTTATATATCTTCAAAATATTGCTCCCAGAAACGGTGGAATAAATACTTATGTCATCTGATCTACATATACATTTTATCACAGTAATTTTCTGGACACAAAAAGGAAAGTTCACACTTAAGATTTTACCAAAGCCTTAATGGAAAGTGAGTATGCATTACTAAAAACATCCATGTCCAGGTTGCCTAACGCTCTCAAATGTCAATCCTATTGGTCACTACATATTTGTTTCTTCCTAAGATTATATATTTTACCTCAAGCCTGTTGAAAATGTCTAATCCTATCAATCACTTTATCATTTGCCTGATTTACTAATGTCTCTATTAATATCTGCTTTCCTACATATTTTCCACAGTTTATCATTGTGACTGACTCTTCACATGTGCTCACATTTTCATTCACTCTCTACCCGAAACCCTATTGCTAAAGAACTTTTGGTTTAAATCCTATACTCTCTCTGCTTTCTAAACCTACTGACTATCTTTCAAATAATACCGAGTATCCCTTTTTGACTAGAAGTTCTCTTCAACATTCCATCATTAAAGGTACAAGGTCCTATGCCATTGTACATCGATTTATCTGAGACATCTCTGCAGAACATAATTCAAAGCTAAGTATCCCAATCAAGGGCCCAATACCCTTCTGGGCTTCAAATCTTACCTAGATTTCTGTTTTCATTCTAATATTTCACTTTTACATTCTTGTAAATATTACAGGTTCCCAATACAATTATTCATCCTGCAGAATGATTCTTAACCGAAATCGAACCTTTTATTAACCCTAACCATACACTCTTCCCTCAATCTAAGTTTACAGAAGAGCAGGGACAGAATTGTTTTTACAATACAGGAATGTAGGTCATCTTAAACCTGCTGAGAACCTCAAAGGTCCATGCAGAAATGATACCTGGAGAAGATGTAGGCAGCTATGAAGGAGTTGAGAGAGCAAAAGTCACCTTGCATGGCAAACCACCTGGTCAGGATGAAGGGTCGTGTCTGAATCAGTCTCTCTATTCTAAATGTAGAGAAGGTGGACCAAACCAGGCCTTTGTTGAGAGATGTTCCCGGGTGCCTATGGTTGATATACCATTCTAACTTGCGAAAGTGTCACAGGAAGTAGGGGCAGCCTCTATCTAATGGGACCCTTGGAAGCAACTGTTAGGACAAAGTGGTTGCCAAGGGAGTGACCTCATTCAGTTCTTGAAGGAAGTGTCCTACCTCACTTCCTTGGTATTGGAACTCTCTGAAATTGGGATCCAAGATGCCAGACACCCAGAGCCAGTCCCAGTCCCACTCCCACTGGGCTCAGTTGTTTGGATTTACCAAGGACAGAGTCAGTCTTTCTTGGTACCTACTGCTGAGAGAATGGCCAAATGCCAGGACAGATATGAAGAGGGTCTTTCCTGAGAAAGCAGGTAGTGGCTCACCACTGGATCCTGACAACTTCACAGAGTTGGCCAAGGCAACCAGAACTGAGACAGGACTGGCCATTTCGGGGAACATAGTTTGGCTCAACAGACAGAGGACACACTGGAGAGTCAGAGACTTACTTGTGGGAAGGAGATGCCTTTGTGGGTGTGGGTGTGAGTTTGTGGTTTTGTCTCATGTTCTGAAAATAGGTAGGAAAGGTGGTTTGTTTGGTTTGGAATGGACTGTTTCTAGTAAATCGTTTGACAAGGTGAGTGATTCTAGTTCGGTGTATCCCACTGTGTACGTGGTTTTGGACATTACAAAACAGAATGCACCAATGGATGTATCCTGTCTAGTAGAAAGCTTCCCAGCATTCATCCTGCTCAACTGATGGATGGACTGCGGTGTGTCTTATGGATGGGGAACACCTACTATCTTCCTAAGTTCCTGTTTTCTTCCTGAATTCTGGCCACTCTCCAGAATAGGCTCATGGTTTTGTGTCCAAGATATATACCACCTCCAAGCTCTGTGCCATGGCCATGTACTGGACAGCTGAATGGAATGGGAGAATCACAGAAAACTCAGATATCAGTGTGACCAGGAAAGTCTCAGTGGAGAAATCCTGCTTTGGCCATTCTCTTACCTATATTTCTGTTGCCCTGAATGTCAGGAAGTTCTTTCCCTCAGCCCACCCCTTTGTTAAGCCTGAAGAAAACAGTTTTCAAATGGAAATGAAAGGGCATCACCTGTGGCTCTTTGCTTAATTTCTTTGGAAAGGGATGTGTCTGAATCAGCCTCTTGGCCCTGTGTGCGGTTGTGGCTTAGATTCTCAGCACCTCATCGATCTAAAGAAAGATCCCATGTGTGCATCCATAACCAAAATGGCAAAAAGATCTGTTATGGTGAATGAAGTCTCTTGCGTTCCTTTGTTAGGTTTCTGACCTACATCAAGTGAGAATAGGAATCCTTTGGTTCAAATGAATTCTTCAATGCCCTGAAGAAGTGGTTGTGTTTTCTCATGACTCCAAATCACATAAAGAATCGTTACCTGACAGTCAGTAGGCCTCAAATTGGAGAAGCAGAGCCGTATTAACTGCAGTCCTATTTTATCACTCCTGGTTCACATGCAGGGTGTCCAGGCCACCATGACTTTAGGCAAATGAGGGGCAAGGGAGCTTATTTTGGACACTAACCCATACCCTACTAGACTCTGACTACTAATCCTAATATGATGGAGATTAATAACCCAAACAAAATAGAAATACAAGCAGTTCAGAGGAGTCTTGTTGTATAGTTGGACTTGCCTTTTGCATTATATAGGGTAGGAGTTATAAATCTAGTCAATTTTTAATTAAAATAGTTCTCCATGTGTTTTTAAAGTTAACAAATATGTGAATTCCTCTCTCCCTTTTTGTGTAGCCTATTCAGCACATGTATTTTTATATGCACATATAGAATCCTACCTGGTATCACATGTTCATACTTGAGAGGTTTCTGACTTGGCAGATACTGCCGCGGTTCGGTTGGAGCAAAATAACCGGGGGGTGGGGGTTATGAATAACATGTGTATGTTGATATAGCAGGAGTGGAAGCCATTTATTGTAGGACAATAGAGGTATTTATACATTCCACCCAGCTTATCTAATTAACATAAACTAGATACTGCAGTCAACCAATCAGGAATCTCCACACCTAATGGCTCGCTTTTGTTACATCTCAAACCACTCCCTCTGGCATTTTGCCAGGCATCATCCAGACTTGTTTACACACTCTAACATTCCCCTGGCAAAATGCCAGGTGTTATTTTGACATGTTTACAGACTCTAACATTTCCCCCTTTTATTTAATTTAAATAAAGACCACAGTGGTTTTTACAGAAACACCATAAATAACCTGCTACAAACAGAAAGGGAGGATACAAAATGTCACAATACAAGCCAATTGATGAAGCACTTGGAGAAATAATACCAGCAATGATACTGTTAGCAAAGACACCGAGTTAAAATTTGTTATAGATTACAGTTTGTTGTCTCAGTCCAGGTAAAGCAGTGTCTCAATAGATTAACTCACAGTTCAGGTAAACCACAGTCCAGGTATGTTCTGCAGGCAGCTAGCTTAAATCAGAGTCCTGGTAAGTTCTGCAGGCAGCTAGCTTAAATCACAGTCCATGTAAATTCTGCAGGCAGCTAGCTTAAATCACAGCCCAGGAAAGTTCTGAAGGCAGCTATCTTGATCCAAAGTCTCCTCCGTTTCTCAGCCGAAGTCTCCTCCGGTTTTCAGCAACACTGGAAATTCTTCCACCCTTGTCCTCACCGGCACTGGGATGAAGGCAGGAACTCCTACCACTGGCTAAAGAAAATCCTATAGTATTCCACCAGGTGCTAAGAAAACAACCTTCTGAAAAATTTAGTACATTATCTCAAGGTTTTTTAGATTTGAAAAAAGCCTTAATAGTGCTTATTATTTATTATCTTCCGGGTGTGGGAGAACCATTGTAGCTTAGTTATTGGCATTGAAAATGACCAAACATCAGGGAGCCAGTAGCATCTATGGCTGGCTGTAGCATCCTGGGCAGCCACAGATGGCCCTGGGGAGTGTCCAGGACTCAAACTGCCACGGGGCCCCGCTCCCCAGGCTGGGGGCGGGGAATTGCCGGCTTCCACTGCTTGAAAAGCCCTTGCTGCACAGTGACTGGCTTGAGCATGTGGCAGCCGAGGCGCCTATTCACACACACTCCGGAAACGAAAAGTATTCAGTAACAGCCTTTTGCTGAAACTTTTTTCCTGATAATCCTTCTTCTTCTTAACTTTCTTTTTCTTTCTGATTAGACTTCCTGGGCTTCCATCAACACATGCCCTAATTGCTCTTGTTTCCACTGGGGTGCCTCTTTCCATTATCAATTTACTTCTCACCCCTTCCTTATTTTCATCACAAAGACAATACAATACACTGAGATAAAACAAGACACAATCATACTGTATCAATCTTCTCCATTTTTTGAAATGACCGTTTTTCCTCTCCCCCTATCTGCCTAGGGATGAGCAGATTTGCTCCCATCCTATCTATGGATGGGCAGCTTTTATTCGTCACTTACCCCCAAGTGTCCCAGGGCTCCCTGTATGGGCCACCATCTGCAGCAGTCCCACTGCAGCAAAATAACCGGGGCAGGGGGTGATGAATAACTAGTGTATGTTGATACAGTAGGAAAGGCGTGATAGGTAGGGAAGGCTATTTGTTTGGTATTGAGTGGACTGTTTCTAGTAAGTTGTTTGACAAGGCAAGTGTTTCTATATCTGTGTATCCCACTGTATCTCTGGTTGTAGACATTAGAAAAGATAATGCATCAATGGATTTGTCCTCTCCAGGAGAAAGTTTAACAGCATTCATCCTGCCCAATTTATGAAAGGACTGTGGCTTGCCTTATGGATGGGCAACACCTACAATATTCCTAAGTTCCTGTACTCTTCCTGAATTCTGGCCACTCTCCACAACAGGCTCATGGTTTTGAGTCCAAGATATGTACCACCTCCAAGCTCTGTGACATGGCCATGTACTGGATAGCTGAAGGGAATGGCGAGCATCTCAGAAAACTCAGATAACAGTGTGACCAGTAAAATCTCAGTGGAGAAACCCTGCTTTGGGCCTTTTCTTACATAATGTTCTGTTGCCCTGAATGTCAGGAAGGTCTTTGCCTCAGGCCAACCCTTTGTGAAGCCTGAAGAAAACAGTTTTCAAATGGAAATGAATGGGCATCACCTGTGGCTCTTTGCTTAATTTCTTCCAAAAGGGATGTGTCTGAATCAGCCTCTTGGCCCTGTGTGAGGCTGTGGCTTAGATTCTCAGCACCTGATGGATCTAAAGAAACATTCCTTTTGTGCTTCCAAAACCAAAATGGCCAAAAGGGCAGTCATTGTGGTTGAAGTCCCTCGCCTTCCTCTGTAAGGTTTCTGACCTACATCAAGTGAGAAGAGGGATCCATTGGGTCAAATGAGTTCTTCAAAACCCTGCAGAGGCTAGCCCGTAATTGCTTGGGTTTTCTCATGACTCCAATTCACATAAAAAATCTATACCAAACAGTCAGTAGGCCTCATATTGGAGAAGCTGGGCAGTACAAATGGCAGGCATATTTGATCACTACTGGTTCACAGGAAGGGTGTCCAGGCCACCCTGATTTTAGGCAAATGAGGGGTAAGGGAGCTTATTTTGGACACTGTCGTGAGCTTTGCCCCTCATGGAAAACCCCAGCCAGAGGTTATGATGAGTGTCTATATGGAAGAAGATGAGGGCCATGTGGGAGTGTTTTGGTTTTAATTGTGGTCATTTGTGTGGTGGTTGAAATAGATGACTGGGTCCACCTGGGCTTGAAGTCTGGTGTGATTCCCCTTACAGACTGAGTTCTGAAACTGACCTCAGAGAAATATTGCCATGAGTTCTCTTGGGATTCTAGGAGGCCACGCATTAGAGTCGCCCTTGGAAACTGAGATCAAGTCCCAGGGTGGCTTTCCACAGAGCATCGGGAATCTCAGCCAGGATATCACATAATTTTATTATGAAAGACTTGGCAGCCATAGATGAGATTCAAAACAAACATGGACCTCACACTCTAGACCTCAATGGGCCTGGGTTCATGTGATCTTTTGGCCACTCTTTGGGAAGCCTTGACTGTGAGAATTCTCCAGAGCTTTCATTGAAATGAGCTTCCATACCATTTAATGGTTCTTGAAAGAATTGAAACCTACAGTGCCTCCAACTTCATCCGTGAAAAATGCTAGATAAATACCAAGAAATTTTTGAAATTCCCATAACCAGGTGTCAGAGGAGAACATTTGGATGTCCTGTTGCTTATCAGGAGTGTTCCAGACAGTGGTTTGATTGACTGGGTTTCATGAAAATGGTGTAGAACTGAAATGCCAGTATGTTGGAGCCTGCTGAGTATTGGGCCCAGAACTGTGGTGTGCAGGTGTGAGATAAAACATTTGTGTTGGGACCATTTGGTTCTACCATTGACTTCCAAATGGCTTGTGACTGACATGGTGCAGACAGCAGACCCTTATATGTAAAGGCATCTTGTTATATGGAGAGGTTTCAGGGCAATGTTCCGAATCAGGTTGTTATCTTCAAGTGGGCAAGCTATGTGGGATAGAATCCTGGTTGGTGCATTCTCCTGCAGACTCTGACCGACCACACGTGACAGAACTACCTTCAGCACTGTGTCCCAGTTGAACTTCTTGTATTTCGTAGAGCAAATACCAAACTCCCAGTGCAGCAGCAAGAAACACCATGAATAGTGGAGGATGACTAAATGGGTACACAGTCCACACAGGGAGACACTTAGCCTTCAGTGGCCACAGTTTACCTACAAAGAGAGAATTCAGCACTTTGCCTCATTTTCATTGGAAAATAAGAAACCAATTTCTTCAGGTCACATAGATGCAGAGCCAGCTTTGATGGTCTCACAACAAAGGAAGCTAAAGCTCCTGAAAACAACATATATTTCAAGTGCCCAACCTCAGAGGCAGTTTCTCAAAAAGTCGTTAGGCCAGCAGAGCTCCATGTTTGTGGAGTGTTTACCTGTTAGACAAGGATGCAAGAAAAGACCACTGACTCCAATTAAAATCAAATTAAACTAAGCTTATTATTTTCACCAGCCAGGCTAACTCTCCCTCCCAAAATGGCCGGAACAAGACAGCAACCCCAACTTACCTACAGCCCAGCTTTAAAGCCCAGAAAGTTACACAAAAGGGGGGTTAGAGATAACAGAACTCGGACAAGCATCACACTAATGGTAGTTTATATATATATATATATATATATATATATATATATATATATATATATATATATATTTTTTTTTTTTTTTTTTTTTTTTTTTTTTTGCTGGCCCCAACATCAGAATTTGTGAGGACCATTAGACCCTCAGAGATGGTCATTGTCTGTCCAGGGAAGGCCAATATTTATGATGTGTCGCTAATGTTTCACAGAGTGCTGCTATCTGGTCAGAGAGCCAGACATGGGTGAGTTCAAGGCATGGGCAGGCATTCCAAGCAGGTTCAGAATTTGCAGTAATTTATAGTAAAGCCAAAATTATCTTATCATGGCTTTGTGGCAAGATGGCTCCCAATTTTAATAAAAGATCAGGTTGGGCCTATCATTCCCCCCTTTTCTTATGTGTTCCTTTCAAATCTTTGATAGATTAAGGGAAGTGCACTGAGGAAATTTAAATCCCTCAGGTAACAGTCTCCAAATTTCTAGAACTCACCCAAAACGGGTCTCCCTGATTTTACCTGACTTAATTAATTACGTATATTGATAGTCTATTTATTTTTGGCTCCATTGTTGTAAGAAGGGAGGCCTCACGCATTTTGGATTCTTCTGCGCTGAGAGAGGGTGACGTAAGGGTCATGGCATGAGGGACATGAGTTGCCTTTTAGAATTTAGTTGAGGGACATGAGTTGCCTTTTAGATTTCAGCTTGGTTTGAAGTCTTGTTGGGGAAGAACAGGTTGTAAAGTCATCTGGGAATGGGTTCTTCTATGAGAGTAACAAAAACCATGAGTAATGAATAAATGTTGCAGCAGCTGGAACATGTCACCGTATAGAAGTTCCCTCACCATTCTTTAATATCCTCAGTTATCAGGACTGTCAACTTAATATTTAATTTTTTGTTTTAAAGTTGTCCCTCCCCATAAGATACAGTTTATTAATTTAATGTCATCTGATCTTGCAAAATCCTTTTTCTAGTATGACCTCTGTGTCTAATAGAGAAACCTTTAATTCTGTTACTCAGGGCTGGATAATCGTACTAGCAAACACCAAGCCTACCTCTGTAGGTTAGGAATATCTGTAGGCCCTAAACTAAATTTTCTGCCTCTGGCAGCTCCTCTTAATAGTCTCTTTTTATAGTTATCAGGCATTCCTGTCTGAGAATCCTTCTTTGTAACCTCCAGTCTTACTTATTTTGGGAGGCTAACATAAAGTGTATACCTTAAAATATTAATATTTGTTTTCTTGGCCGATTCATTTAACTTTAATTTTAAATCCTAATCTTAAACATCCAGCAAATAAATTTTAACAGCCTTATATTGAGAGTACTGGACTTTAATATCTATAACTTAATTATTATTTATCTTTTCATTAATTGGGATATGCATTATTCTGTCTGTCTTGTAGGTGATGACTTATTATCTTAAATTAACCCATGTTGTGTTATTAAAGCAACACTTCTGTAAAAGACTAACAGGGAATCTTTAGATCACTTATAAGCAAATTAAAAATAAAATTTTTTAACAAGAGTAAAAATACTTAGTTTCTGTAATAGCTACCCTGAATTTTTTGGCTGAGTTATACATTATATGCCCTGTTTGAGATCCTAGTAATATTCAAAGAAAAACAAAAGAACTTTTGAACATAACTTTAAATGAAATAAAATCTGACCTACTCCTTTTGTAGTCATTCTCACATGTAGTAAGATGGGACACAGAGCCTTATCTCAGGTAAGGCAGGCCTCTTTATAAATATTAAGTGTTTTAGTTCTAAAGCTGATCATTGTTTTTTAAATATCATTTTACAAAGTTTACATAAATTGTTTGAGGTCACATGAACATTATCTAACATCATATGACATCACATTTAAAACATGGATTAAAGAAAGGCTGAAAGATTTTAACCTTTACATATATTAGGCTCTGATTAACTTAAAAATACATTTAAATTGTTCCCCAATGAAAATAGTAACATAAAACTTTACATATCTTATTGATAACAGGTAAATACATCCCCAGTACATTTTTTTTACCATACAACTTCAGAATACCAGCTTGATATAATGCTCTTTAAATGTTTCTAACTTACAGACTTGTATACCTGGAAGATATGAGCACATTAATAGCATCAAAATTACATTGATATTTCTAGATTAACCAAGTTTAGCTTTTAAAGAAATGGCAGTAGAGTGCTCTAAAATAACAGTTCTTATTTAATCAGTTGTTTAATTTTTATGGTTGCTTGCTCTAGAAAAAATAAAACTTAATAAACACAATGTTATGGGTAAACTTATGTTTTCAGAAATTTTTGTCTCTTTAACACATGACTGATTTTTACAATCTGATACAGACCTTAGTAAATCAATCGGGTATCTAACAAATGTACTCAAGAATGAGAAATTCCACATCAAATTTACTTTACTTATTTATTAAAATATTAGACAAATGTATTGAACAGTGTAAACCATTTTTTGTTGAAGGAAAAGTCCTAGAATCAAGGCATTTTAGACATTTTGTAGATATTAATATTTTATTAGATTTTTGAACACCTATAAAAACTTGTAAGCTTAAATTTAAAAACATTTATTTTTATCTGTTTATCCAATTTAAATTGAACAATTTTAATCACGTGAATTAAAGATCTTTGGATCCACTTTTTTTAAATTAATTTTTATTGTAGGTTGTTCAAAACATTACATAGTTCTTGATATATTATATTTCACACTTGATTCAAGTGGGATATGAACTCCCGTTTTTACCCCATATACAGATTGCAGAATCACATCAGTTGCACAACCATTGATTTACATATTGCCATTCTGGTGTCTGTTGTATTCTGCTGCCTTTCCTATCCTCTACTATCCCCACTCCCCCATCACCTCCCCTCTTCTCTCTCTACCCCCTCTACTGTAATTCATTTCTCCCCCCTCATATTTTTCCTCCTTTCCCCTCACTTCCTCTTGTATGTAATTTTGTATACCCCTGAGGGTCTCCTTCCATTTACAGGAAATTTCCCTTCTCTCTCCCTTTCCCACCCACCTCTCATCCCTGTTTAATGTTAATCTTCTTCTCATGCTCTTCGTCCCTACTCTGTTCTTAGTTACTCTCCTTATATCAAAGAAGACATTTGCCATTTGTTTTTGAGGGATTGGCTAGCTTCACTTAGCATAATCTGCTCTAATGCCATCCATTTCTCTCCAAATTCTATGATTTTGTCATTTCTTAATGCAGAGTAATACTCCATTGTGTAAAAATGCCACATATTTTTTATCCATTCGTCTATTGAATGGCATCTAGGTTTTGCTTCCACAGTCTTGCTATTGTGAATTGTGCTGCTATGAACATGCATGTAGCAGTGTCCCTATAGTGTGCTCTTTTTAGGTCTTTAGGGAATAGACCGAGTAGGGGAATAGCTGGATCAAATGGTGGTTTTATTCCCAGCTTTCCAAGAAATCTCCATACTGCTTTCCAAATTGGCCGCACCAATTTGCAGTCCCACCAGCAATGTACAAGAGTACCCTTTTCCCCACATCCTCGCCAGCACTTGTTGTTGTTTGACTTCCTAATGGCTGCTAATCTTACTGGAGTGAGATGGTATCTTAGGGTGGTTTTGATTTGCATTTCTCTGACTGCTAGAGATGGTGAGCATTTTTTCATATACTTGTTGATTGATTGTATGTCCTCCTCTGAGAAATTTCTATTCAGGCCCTTGGCCCATTTGTTGATTGGGTTATTTGTTATCTTATTGTCTAATTTTTTGAGTTCTTTGTATATTCTGGATATTAGGGCTCTGTGTGAAGTGTGAGGAGTAAAGATTTGTTCCCAGGACGTAGGATCCCTATTTACCTGTCTTATTCTTTCTTTTGCTGAGAAAAAACTTTTTAGTTTGAGTAAGTCCCATTTGTTGATTCTAGTTATTAACACTTGTGCTATGGGTGTCCTATTGAGGAATTTGGAGCCCAACCCCACAGTATGTAGATCATAGCCAACTTTTTCTTCTATCAGACGCCATGTCTCTGATTTGCTATCAAGTTCCTTGATCCACTTTGAGTTAACTTTTGTGCATGGCAAGAGAAAGGGATTCAGTTTCATTTTGTTGCATATGGATTTCCAGTTTTTCCCAGCACCATTTGTTGAAGATGCTATCCTTCTTCAATTGCATGCTTTTAGCCCCTTTATCGAATATAAGATAGTTGTAGTTTTATGGATTGGTTTCTGTGTCCTCTATTCTGTACCATTGGTCCACCCACCTGTTTTGGTACCAGTACCCTGCTGTTTTTGTTACTATTGCTCTATAGTATAGTTTGAAGTCTGGTATAGCTATCCCGCCTGATTCACACTTCCTGCTTAGCATTGTTTTTGCTATTCTGGGTCTTTTATTTTTCCATATGAATTTCATGATTGCTTTCTCTATTTCTACAAGAAATGCCGTTGGGATTTTGATTGGCATTGCATTAAACCTATAGAGAACTTTTGGTAATATCGCCATTTTGATGATGTTAGTTCTACCTATCCATGAACAGGGTATATTTTTCCATCTTCTAAGATCTTCTTCTATTTCTCTCTTTAGGTTTCTGTAGTTTTTATTGTATAAGTCTTTCACCTCTTTTGTTAGGTTGATTCCCAAGTATTTTATTTTATTTGAGGATATTGTGAATGGGGTGGTTGTCCTCATTTCCATTTCAGAGGATTTGTGGCTGATATACAGGAATGTCTTTGATTTATGTGTGTTGATATTATATCCTGCCACTTTGCTGAATTCATTTATTAGCTCTAGTAGTTTCTTTGTAGACCCTTTTGGGTCTGCTAGGTATAGAATCATGTCATCTGCAAATAGTGATAATTTGAGTTCTTTTCCTATTTTTATGCCTTTAATTTCTTTTGTCTGTCTAATTGCTCTGGCCAGTGATTCGAGAACTATGTTGAACCGAAGTGGTGAGAGAGGGCATCCCTTAAAATTTGTTTTTATGAGTGCTTTTTTTATTATGAGCGCTCCTTATATATGTTAATTTCTGTATCCTATATATGATTAAGAATATATATATATATATATAGACATGCAACAAATAACAAAAGTGTGCACACATAATAATAGTAAAGGCCTTGTAGCTTTTAGCAGGTGAAATCTCCATTGCCATGTTTTAAAAACTCCACAGTTGGTCAAAGATAGAACTGATCAGAAAAACATTAACCTAGGTCTGTAGGATCAAAATTATGAGTTAGAAAAATTAAAGGATCTAAGGAAAAAAATAAGAGTCCTAGAAAAAATAACTGACCAGTAATTAGTAAATACCATACTATTTACATTTTTTTCCCTTAAGCCTCATATCAGTCTCCTACTGATCTTGCAGGCTTCTTTCATTTGCATTTCAATCTAAGTCCTGGCTGAGGTCTGGAAGGAGCAGGAAAAAACTGCTATTCTGAGCAGACACCTCAGGCCTAACGCATTTTAACCATAATTTTCCAGATAGGATGTTGAAAATTTTGATACAAGTTTAAGACAAAATTTACAAAATTTTATATCTTTACATCTTGTCTTGTCAACAGATACCATACTATGATTTACTATCCTGGTCCAAATTAATGCACTGGTACACACAGTGACATTTTCCCAGGCTACCCAATTAAAAATTGGTGAAAAAAAAAGACTGAATGATTGGAAAATTTCTTGCCAACTTGGAAGTAGAGTTCTTTAGTTTTCCATCCTAAGTATTTAAGTTCTCTGGCATGAATTATCTGAAATCATAAACTAAACAATTATCTCAATCTGACTTTTAACGGCAAGATTCTGCAATGCTTCAAAAACCCAATAAGCTACCAGATTGTTACAATAAAACATCATCATTTAGACACACATTCAGGTAAAATCATTCCCAAGAAACAATATATAATATCAACACATTATTGCACATGTCTTAAAGTGCCAGAAACAAAGACACACGACAGACAGAAAGGAGCTCCAGACTATGACTGACAGACAGAAGCCTTTAAAACAGAGCAGATAAGAGAAAAATCTCCTACACCAGTTGCACCACAGATGTCCCCACAAGGGGACCAGATGTTTTCACAGAGGAGCATCCTGAAATGTAAAATCAAGGGTCTCCATAGTGACTTTCCTGCATTTAGTGTCCCCTTTTTTTCCCTCTTTTTTAAGATGACAGAGGTGGCATTATCGTTAAATTGCAGGGAAAGACCTAGGGAATTCTCTGAAAAAATAAGGCTTCAGCAGCTGCTGGGAGTCCCTCAGTCCCTCCTTTTACTTACAGGATTTGCTCCTCTGTTTCAGTTCCACCACAAGCATGCTCCATCTCCTAACATTTCTGTAGTCAGCTCTCAAAAAGTTCCAGGGTGCGGGTTGGTTATCAAAATTTGTAACTTAAAGTTGGGTTCCTGAACTTGAAGCCAATTAATGCCAATTTAAAAATGAGGACAGGGTTTTGAGAAAAAGAAAAACGAAGGTTTATTGCTTTGCTAACAAAGATAAACACAGGGACTCTGCCAAAAGGTTGTGACTCTCTTTATATGGAGGGACAAGGGATTTTAAAGGAGTTTCACTTATTAACCTGGGAGATACTCAGTTCTTAGGTCCCCCACAGGCACTGCCCTCTGCAGTGAGTGTGCTCCAGGCAGCCAGCTTGGGGCTTCTCTCATACTGCTTAACAAACGGGTGTAAAGTTCATTGCAGTTCCTTTAAACTCAGTCCAAAGGGTGTCAGGCTTACTTGCTTTATTTTCATGACCGATATCCTTAAGTTTTCACCACAGAAATCACACAACAAAATGCACAAAAACAAACAAACAAAAAACATATAGAACACAGAACAAAACAACAACAACAACAAAAAAAAAAAAAAAAAAAAAACAGAAATCCGGCGCCGAAACAGGAAAACAGAGGAGCAATGCAATGTCTTCCTAAAGCTCCCCGTAGGAGCGCATGCGTGCCCGTTGGCACCTCTCTACCCTTCCAGATGAATTCCCTAGAGAACAGAACAGATGACAGAATGATTCTTGTTACTGTCCCAGACAGGAGTATATGTGAGCCTCCTCAGTCCACCTCTCTGTCATCAGAAGAGATCTCCCTTAACCGGATATCAGATGTTATAAAGGCACCAATTACCTATGGATGCCTCTGCTTGCTAATAGTTTTAATGCGGTGGTTCACTGCAGTGCTCCCTGAACTGAAGGCTAACTCCAAGGCCTTGGACCATCTCAAGTTGCACAAACCCTAGAGTAGCTCTCAAGCTTGGAGCCCTGGAAGGAAGGCCAACTTCAGAATTTACAGCAGTCTGGTCTTGTGAGCTTGTCCGGCAGGGTCATCTCACTGGGGAACTCCAAAATATTAGACCAGGAACGCATGTAAAGACCACTGACTCCTAGTAAAATCAAATTAAGGCAAGCTAATTATTTCAAAGGGAAAGGCTACCTCTCCCTCCCAAAATGGCAGGAGCAAGACAGCAAACCCACCTTTCCTATAGCCCAGCTATATAGCCCAGAAAGATGCACAAAAAGGGGGTTACAGATAACAGAACTTTAACAAGCATCACACTAACGGTAGTTTACATTTTTTTTAAGCTCACCCCAACATCAGAAATTATGAGGACCATTAGAGCCTCAGAGACTCGTTGTCTGGCCAGGGAAAGAAAATATTTATGAGGTGTCACTAAAGTTTCAGAGAGGGCTGCAATCTGGTCAGAGAGCCAGGCATGGGTGAGTTTAAGGCATGGGCAAACATTCCAAGCAGGTTCGGAATTTGCAGTAATTTATAATAAAGCCAAAATTATCTTTTCATGGCTTTCTGGCAAGTGGGCTCCCAATTTTAATAAATGATAAGGTTGGGTCTATCAACCCTGTCCCTTACTTTTGGAAACTCCCCTTCCACATCCAAGCTTGTGAACTCCTGAGCATTTTCCATTCCAGATATGTATTCACAGATTTTCTAACTCTTCTCCTCTAATTGTGTATTACTTGGGGCGAATGTAATGTCAAGGCATTGTTCTGGATGAGAATGGGAAGATTTTTTGCATACACATTGGATTCATTATCTAATTTTTCATTCGAAATACTTAATCCCTGACACTAAAACCTACCCTACTGGACTCTGAATACTAATGCAAATATGATGGAGATAAATTACCCCAACAAAATAGAAATACAAGCAGTTCAGAGGAGGCATGGTGCATAGTTGGACTTGCCTTTTGCATTATGTAGTGTAGGAGTTATAAATCTAGCAAATTTTCAATTTAAATAGTTCTCCATGTGTTTTGAAAGTTAACAAATATTTGAATTCCTGTCTCCCTTTCTCTGTAGCCTATTCAGCACATGTATTTTTATATGCACATATCAAATCCTACCTGGTACCACACGTACATTCTTGTGAGGTGGATGAATTGGCAGATACAATTTGTGAGAATAGATCACTCATTCTAAACGCTGTTGGAACTGAAAATTCAACCTATGGGTGAGCTTCCTAGTTGAACAACATTATACATAAACCCATGTTCAGTAAAATGAATATTTTTGGATCTGTGGATGATATATATTTCATGATTAATTTAGATTGCCATATATATTGCTACTTTTTAATGTCTGTGTGTGTGTGTTTTATATATATATATATATATATATATATATATACATATATATATATATATATATATATATATACTCTCCAGATTTTTCAAAATATAAAATATATGTGTCTTATTATACACTCCCTAAATTCATTCATATTCATATATGTGGATTTATGATCAACTTTTCACAAGATTAATATCAGAAATATTCATCCACCTGAAATACATATTTGTTTCCTAGTACTGAAAACAAACTTCAGTGAATGGTGCACACAAATCCTAATATTTCTACAGTAACTCACCCAGTTTAACATCAATGCGTATAGATTCCTATGGGACATGAAGTGTATTTTGACGTTCATTTTTATTCAACTCTGGTACATTAATATTTCTTCAGTTAATGCACATCATAGGATAAATATTTCATCCACAATTTATCAAATTGATAGGCATTTGTTTCACTTTCAATCACTTCCTGATTCAGAACACATGTATTCCTTAATGTTTCTTGACTGCTCGTTTCATGAGACTTCTTTCCAAACACATTATTTTCAATTTCCATTATCGCTTTGAAGCAAATCTCACACACCCGTCTTGATAAACCATTAAAGTAATATTACCATTATATGTATAATTGGTTGGAATTAATGATTGTATATCAATATAAGATTTTCTGCATATTTTCAGATACAAATTCAATCGATTATTTAAAGTGTAATCAGTTATATTATTTATTCACAGTATCGTCTCTTCATGCATTATCTCTACATACATAGACACAGGGTACACCTCTTTGTACCCCCAATATTAATTTATATGTCTTCAAAATATTGCTCCCAGAAATGGTGGAAGAAATACTCTGTCAACTGATGTACATAAACATTTTATCACAGTAATATTCTGGACACAAAATGCAAAGTTCACACTTATGATTGTACCAAAGACTAAATGGAATGTAAACATGGATTACTAAAAAAATCCATGTCCAATTTGGCTAATGCTCTCAAATGTCAATCCTATTAATGATTACATATTTGTTTCTTCCTAAGATTATATATTCAAATTCAACCCTGTTGAAAATATCTAATACTATCACTCACTTTATACTTTGTCTGATTTCATAATGTCTCTATAGATATCTGCTTTCCTACATATTTTCCCCAGTTCATCATTGTGACTCATTCTTCACATGTGCTGACATTGACATTCACTCACTAACCGAAACCCTGTTGCTAAAGAACTTTTGGTCCAATTCCTATACTCACTCTTTTTTCTAAACTTACTTACTATCTTCCTAATCCACCTACTGTCCCCTTTTGACTGGATATTCTCTTCGACATTCAATCATCCAAGGTACAAGGTCCTATGCCATTTTATATCGATTTATCTGAGACATCTGTGCAGAACATAATTGAAAGCTAAGTGTCACAATCAAAGGCCCAATTCCCTTCTGGGCTTCAAATCTTACCTAGATTTCTGTTTTCATACTTACATTTCACCTATTTATTCTTGTAAATATCGCAGATTCCCAATACCATTATTCATCCTGCAGAATGATTCCTAACTCAAATCGAATATGTTATTAATCCTAACCATACACTCTTCCATCAATCTAACTTTACAAAAGAGTAGGGACACAGTTTGTCTTACAATACAGGAATGTAGGGGATCTTCCACCTGCTGAGAACCTCAAAGGTCCTTACAGAAATGATCCCTGGAGAAGATGTTGACAGCTATGGAGGACCTGAGAGAGAAAAATTCATTTTCCATGAAAAACAACCAGGTCAAAATGAAGGGATGTGTCTGAATCAGCCTCTCTCTTCTTAATGTAGAGTAGTTGGACCAAATCAGGCATGTGTGGAGAGCTGTTCCCGGGTGCCTATTTTTGATATACAATTCTTAGCTTGAGGTGTCACAGTAAGTAGGGGCAGGCTCCATCTCATGGGAACCTAGGAAGCAACTTTTAGGACAAAGTGTTTGCCAAGGCAGTGACCTCATTCAGTTTCTGAATGAAGTGACCTACCTCACTTCTTTGGTGATGGAACTCTCTGAACTGGGGATCCAAGAAGCCAGGCACCCAGAGTCAGTCCCAGTCCCAGTCCCAGTGGGCTCACATGTTTGTATTTACCAAGGACAGAGTCAGACTTTCTTGGTACCTACTGATGTGAGGATGGCCAAATGCCAGGAGAGCTCTGAAGAGGGCCAGTTCATGAGAAAGCAGGCAGTGTCTCACCACTGGCTCCTGAAAACTTCACTGAGTTGGCCAAGGAGACCAGATCTGAGAGAGTTTCCCAATACTATTATTCATCCCGAAGAATGATTCCTAACCCAAATTGAACATGTTATTAACCCTAACATACACTGTTCCCTCAATCTAACTTTACAGAAGAGCGGGGACAGTGTTGGTCTTACAATACAGGAATGTAGGGGATCTTCCACCTGCTTAGAAACTCAAAGGTCCATGCAGAAATCATTCCTGGAGAAGATGTAGGCAGCTATGAAGGACTTGAGAGAGCAAAAGTCATCTTCCATGGCAAACAACCTGGTCAGGATAAAGGATTGTATCTGAATCAGCCTCTCTCTTATTAATGTAGAGAAGATGGATCAAACCAGGCCTGTGTGGAGAGCTATTCCTGAGTGCCTATGGTTTATATACCATTCTAACTTGTGAAAGTGTCACAGGAAGTAGGGGCATCCTCCATCTCAAGAGACCATAGGAAGCAACTGTTAGGACAAAGTGGTTGCCAAGGGAGTGACCTCTTTCAGTTTCTGAAGGAAGTGACCTCACGTCACTTCCTTGGTGTTGGAACTCTCTGAACTTGGGATCCAGGAAGCCAGGCACCCATTGCCAGTCCCAGTCCTACTCCTAGTGGGCTCACTTCTTTGGATTTACCAGGGACAGAGTCAGTCTTTCATGGTACCTACTGATGTGGGGATGGCCAAATGCCAGAAGAGCTCTGAAGAGGGGCCTTTCCTGAGAAAGCAGGTAGTGGCTCATGCTGGCTCCTGAAATCTTCACAGAGTTGGCCACGAAGACCAGATCTGAGACAAGACAGGCTATTTTTGGGGAACATAGTATGACCCACCAGTCAGAGAATACTCCAGATAGTCACAGATGTACTTGGGGGAAGCAGGTGCCTTTGTGGGTGTTGGTGTGGGATTCTTTTTTTGTCTCTTGTTCTGAGAATAGGTTAACCAGTACCCTGGTTATTAATTGGTAGTTACATTATGCTTATAGACACCAGAACTCAGGACAGGTAGAAAAAATAAATAGAACCATTAAATAGACCTTTACGAAATTAATCTTAGAGACCTGCATAAAAGATTGGACTATGCTCCTGCCTTATGCACTGTTTCATGCAAGAAATACTCCCTCTGTTTCTTTGTGTAACCTCACCACCTGTGAAATTCTCTATGGTGCCCTTCCTCCAGTAAGGGACCTAACCCCAACTCTAAGACCTAAGGATCCCTTCCACACCCCCTAGCTTGACAGACTTAAAGCTCTTGAAAGAACTCATTGATATCTGTTCAAACAGCTGGCCACGGCCTACCAAACTGGGGACAAGGGGACTCCACTTCAATATAATGTAAGAGACTTCATCTACATAAGAAGACATCAGGTTTCATTCCTGGAACCCCGATGGAAAGGAACATACCAGGTACTACTTATAACACCTACATCAGTAAATGTATACGGAATCAATTCCTGCATCCATGCCTCTCATCTCAAGCCTGCGCTCTGTCCAGACTCTTGCTGGAAACTGGAAATGACTAGTAACCCTTTCAAATTGTGTATTCACCATATGAATAAGGCTACAGACTCTCCCCTTGGCCACCAGTAGTCCTAAAACTCATCAGGTGGTTCATCAGCGATGGCTGATCACAAATCCTACTAGAGAAGAAGTATGGTCTATCTCGCTTACAGCCCCCATAGGGACCTGGTGGCCATCTCTCCACCCAGACATTTGTCAGCTGGCTATAGGTTTTTCCTATTGGGATATATCTGATAAAGTGGATCCCACTAAAATTCTATTAAATACCTTCTGTATCATCGATAATGGAAACAAACATTATGGATGTAGGGACACGCGAGCAAGATGCAGGTTGGCTAGCCCAGATTACTATGTTTGCATGGCAGACTATCAAAGCCACAAAGAGCCACGGCTGTGAGGGGAAAAAGCCAACTTCTTCTGTAAGTCATGGGGATGTTAGCATACAGGGACTGCCTGGTGAAACCCAAACTCCCCATCAAATTCAGTACACAGCATTGGCCATATTACCAATTAGACAACCAAAACCGATGGACCCCAGAAGGCTCTCTAGATCCTCAAGTTATGCATGACATTTTTAACTTCTACAAGTGATCAAAAGGGTGGAAGGAGATTCCCCTATGTGAAGACCTTTTCCCTCCTTCACTCACGTCCTGAACTATGCTTCTCCAATAGATCCTAACCCTCAGCCTTCTGCTCCAGACTCTCTGCTTTCACTCCCACCTGAGCAACCTGATTTCTCCCCTCCATTTACTAGATCAAAAAACCAAACCTCGGCCGGTTCTCAGACCATTGCGCCCTTGCTGAGGTATCAGGTACTGAGGTACCCCTCCACCCACTCAGTCCTCTTTTCTCCAGTAAGTGCCCAGAGCAGGTCCCATCAGGTCCTCTTACCAGCTAACCCAAAGCTCAAACCAGCTGAGGAGATCCCTCAGACCACTATCCAAGATGTAATGAAAGTGACCTTTAAAGTTGCCTTGTCATCACTGAAAACAGGTGACTAAGAATTTAAAGTCCCTCACAGGCTTTTTGGGATACTCACTCCTGTCGTCCCCTCTGCTCTACCTGTTCTACTGCTCAAGTTTTTGTTGCCAGGAAAATCACAAACCCCTTTCCCAATATTCTTTTACATCTCTCCTTCCTAATTCTCAGATAAACGGAGCTGCACTCAGCCTTGCTTTCCACGTCTTGCCCCTCTTCACCAGGCCCACAGAAAAGTCTTATATGACCTTCTCCAGAAGTCTTCACCATTGCTGACTTTAGGACTTTCAGCAAAAGAGTCCCTATAAAAGAATTCAATGTAGATAAACTCCGTGTTTTCATGTCGCCCTGTTCTACTTGGCCAGTGGCTGGAAAAATCAGCACTCCTAAGCTAGACACCCCCTTACGAGTTTTTCACAAAATAAGTGAACAAGGCCTCTGGCCTTGAGCTGGGGATTCACAGAGATGGCTACAATTCTAAGTAAAGAAGTTACCAACTAGGCTCCATGGTAACAGCTGGCAGGGAGAAAAAAAAGAGAAAAAAAAAAGCTCTCCCTGTCCCAAGTGTCCTTGAAAAGTTAACTTGCCGAGAACAGAGGAAAAAATAACAGAAACAAAAACTGCTTTTTGTGAACTTCTGCAGACTGTGAACTTCTGAGCCCCTTCCCTTACATGTTGGGTACAAATTCTGAAACTACCTAAACTTGGGGTTCAGAAGATTAATTGATTACAACAGAAGCAATACCCTCTAAATCCGTTTGCAACCAAATAGGGCTGTTTCCCTGTCTTCGGTGCTATCTTAGATTCCTTTCCTTTTCCGTACCTACAACAGTATAATTCTATATACTTAAACATTGTTTATGTTTTCATGAAATGGTCAACAGATGTGATTAATTATGTAATGGTGCAGATGTTTCCCAGAGTGTTCTAGGATGATGCATGTTCATTTAAAGATCAAATCGGAGGGCATACAACCTGTTTCCACCGGGAACCTGTATCTCTCACTTTAGCCATCCTATTAGGAATAGGAGTTGCTGCAGGAGTGAACACAGGAACCCTAGTCCATGGGACACAACAAATGACCCAATTAGAAGCAGCAATAGACCAAAAATTAAAGATAATAAAACCTCCATCACAGCTTTACAGGAATGTTTAACCTCTCTCTCTGAAGTTGTTTTACAGAACAGGCGAGGGTTAAACCTTCTCTTCATGAGAGAAGGGGGACTTTGTGCTGCATTGAGGGAAGAAGGTTGTTTTTATGCCGACCATACTGGAGTTGTATAAGAACCTATGAGTATATTAAGAAAATGCCTTTAAGAGTGTCAACGAGAGAGAGAGGCCCAAAAAGGGTGGTTTGAGTCTTGGTTCACACAGTCCCTCTGGTTAACTATGCTTTCATCAGCCCCGGCCTGTCCATTAATAATCCTCATATTATTGCTAACTGTAGGACCCTGTTGGCTCAACCATGTAGTTTCCTTTCTCGAAGCTCAAATTGGACAATTTAAACTTATGGTAATCAGACAACAATATACCCCACTAGGAGACATAAAATGTGACACCCTTCAATGATCACTTTCATGATTAAAAGTAACCAGAAGAAGAATTGGGGAATAAAAAGTTAATAAAATAGGTACTTGTCACTTCCTATTTTTCTGTATGCTTAATAAAACACTGTTGAAATCTTGAGAACTGTTTGCTAATCTTGTTCCCAGAATGTGCTGTCCCCAACTGCCAAACTGCAGAATGTACTCCATCATCCCGTTGAAAGCAAACTGCCCACTCTCCCTGACGCATCAATAAATTTCCCTCCCTGCCCTCTCCAAGGAAAGTATATAAGCTCTGTTTAAGCTGTTCTCAGGACTCTCTGCTCTATTCAAGTGAGCTCTAAGCCCCAGCATGCTGGACCCTCAATAAACCCTTTGTTGTTGCATGAGACAGTCTCTTGGTGGTCTCTTCCTCCTATGCCTGCCCGACCATTACAATATTCCAACTCTATATTCTTATAAATATCTCAGGTTCCCAATACCATTATTCATCCAGCAGAATAATTCCTAACCCATATCAAACATGTTATTAAACATAACCATACACTCTTCCCTCAATCTAACTTTACAGAAGAGCAGGCACAGAGTTGGTATTACAATACAGGAATGTAGGGGATTGTTCATCTGCTGAGAACCTCAAAGATCCATGCAGATATGATCACTGGAGAAGATGTAGGCAGCTATGAAGGACCTGAGAGAGCAAAAGTCATCTTCCATGGAAAACAACCTGGTCAGTATGAAGGGTTGTGTCTGAATCAGGCTCTCAAATTTTAATGTAGAGAAGATGGACCAAACCAGGCCTGTTTAGAGAGTTGTTCCCGGGTGCCTATGGTTGATATACCATTCTAACTTGTGAAACTGTCACAGGTAGTAGGGGCAGCCTGCATCTCATGGGACCCTTGGAAGCAAATGTTAGGACAAAGTGGTTGCCAAGGCAGTGACCTCATTCAGTTCCTGAAGGAATTGACCTCACCTCACTTCCTTGTTGATGGAACTATCTGAACTTGGGATCCAGGAAGCCAGGCACACAGAGCCAGTCCCAGTCCCAGTCCCAGTGGTCTCACTTGTTTGGATTTACCAAAGACAGAGTCAGTCTTTCTTGGTACCTACTGATGTGAGGATGGCAAAATGCCAAGAGAGCCCTGAAGAGGGGCCTTTCCTGAGAAAAACGTAGTTGCTCAATGCTGGCTCCTGACAACTTTACAGAGTTGGCTAAGGAGGACAGATCTGAGAGAGAACATGCCATTTAAAGGGAACATACTGTGGCCCACTAGTCAGAGGACACTCCAAATAGTCTCAGAATTACTTAGGGAAAGGAGGTGCCTTTATGGGTGTAGGTGTAGGTTTGTGGTTTTCACTTGTTCTGAGAATAGGTATCAAAGGCGGTTTGTTTGGATTGAGTGAACTCTTTCTGGTAAGTACTTTGACAAGGCGAGTGTTTTTATGTCTGTATATAAAACGGTGTTCGTGGTTGTAGACATAAGAAGAGAGAATGCATCAATGGATGTGTCCTGTCTAGTAGAAAGCTTGCCAGCCTTCATACTGCCCAATTTATGAATGGACTGCTACTTGACTTATGGATGGGCAACATCTGCTATCCTCCAAAGTTCCTGTTTTCTTCCTGAATTCTGGCCTCTCTAAAGAATAGGCTCATGCTTTTGTGCCCAAGATATGTACCACCTCCAAGCTCTGTGACATGGACATGTACTGGATACCTGAAGGGAATGACGAGCTTCTTAGAAAACTCAGATATCAGTATGACCAGTAAAGTCTCAGTGGAGAAAGCCTGCTTTGTGCCTTTTGCTTA
Organism: Callospermophilus lateralis; assembly: GCF_048772815.1. Classification (NCBI taxonomy): domain Eukaryota; kingdom Metazoa; phylum Chordata; class Mammalia; order Rodentia; family Sciuridae; genus Callospermophilus; species Callospermophilus lateralis. Next base: position 475,130 of record NW_027513505.1, on the reverse strand, counting down.
CCTATTGTTTTATTGCCCTGAATGTCAGGAAGGTCTCTGCCTCAGGCCTCCCCTTTGTGAAGCCTGAAGAAAAGAGTTCTCAAATTGAAATGAATGGGCATCACCTGTGGCTCTGTGCTTAATTGCTTTGGAAAGGGATGTGTCTGAATCAGCCTCTTGGCACTGTGTGAGGCTGTGGCTTAGATTCTCAGCACTAGATGGATCCAAAGAAATATCTCATGTGTGCATCCAATACAAAAATGGCTAAAAGAGCAGATATTGTAGATGAAGTCTCTCGCCTTCCTATGTAAAGTTCCTGACCTCCATTAAGTGAGAATAGTGATACTTTGGGTCAAATGAGATATTTAAAGCCCTGTAGAGGCTAGCCTATAGGTGCATGGGTTTTCTCATGATTCCAATTCACATAAAGAATCTAAACCGCACAGTAATTAGGCCTCAAATTGGAGAAGCAAAGCAGAATTAACGGCATGCCTATTTGATCACTCTTGGTTAACAGGAACGGTGTCTAGGCCACACAGACTTTAGGAAAATGAGGGAAAAAGGGAGCTTATTTTGGACACTGTTGTGGGCTGCGCCCCTCATGGAAACCTGCTACCAGAGGTAATGATTAGTGTCTATATGGAAGAAGATGAGGGCCATGTGGGAGTGTTTTGGTTTTAATTGTGCACATTTGTATCGTGGTTGGAAGAGATGACTGGGTCCACCTGGGCTTGAACTCTGGTGTGACTCCCATTAGAGACTGAGTTCTGGAACTGACCTAAGAGCAGTATTGCCATGAATTTTGTCGGGATTTTATTAGGCCACGCATGAGAGTGACCCTTGGAAACTGAGATCTAAGGCCAGTGTGGATTTCCACAGAGCACTGGGAATCTCAGCCAGGATATAACATGATTTTATTTTTAAAGACTTGGCAGCCATAGTTGAGAGTCAAAACACACATGGAACTCACATTGTAGACCTCAATGGGTCTGGCTTCATGTGACCTTTTGGCCACTCTTTGGGAAGACTTGCCTGTGAGAGTTCTTCAGAGCATTCATTGAAATGAGCTTCCTCACCATTTAATGGTTCCTGAATTAATTGAAACCCATAGTGCCTCCAACTTCATCCTTGAAAAATGGCTAGATAAATACCATGAAATTTTTGAAATTCCCATGACCAGGTGGCACTGGAGAAACTTTGGATGTCCTGTTGCTGATCATGAGTATACCAGACGGTGCCTTGATTGACTGGGTTTCATGAAAATGGTGTAGATCAGATATGCCAGTAAGTTGGAGCCTGCTGAGCAGTGGGCCTAGAGCAATGTTGGGCAGGTGTGTGACACAAAATATGCGCTGGGGCCATTTCGATCTGCCATTGGCTTCCAAATGCCTTGTGACTGACAGGATGCAGCCAGCAGACCCTTATTTGTAAAGGCATCTTGTTATATGGAGAGTTTTGACCCTGTCCCTTACTTTTGGAAACTCCTCTACCACCTCCAAGTTTGTGAACTCCTGATCATATTCCATTCCAGATTTGTATTCTCAGAATTCCTAACTCTTTTTCCCTAATTGTGTCTTACTTGGGGTGAAAGTATTGTCAAGGCATTGTTCTGGATGAGAGTGGGAAAAATTTTGTGTAGCACATATTTGCATACACATTGGATTCATTTTCCAATTTTCCATTCAGAATACTAAATCCCTGACACTAACATATACCCTATTAGACTCTGACTACTAATCCTAATATGGTGGAGTAAAATAACACAAACGGAATAGAAATACAAGCAGTTCAGAGAAGGCATGGTGTGTAGTTGGAATTGTCTTTTGCATTATATTGGGTAGAAGGTATAAACTAGTTAATTTTTTTATTGAAAGAGTTCTCCATGTGTTTTTAAAGTAAACAAATGTATGAATTCGTGTCTCCCTTTCTCCGTAGCATATTCAGCACATGTATTTTTATATGCACATACAGAATCCTACCTGGTACCACTCGTACAATCTTGTGAGGTGGCTTACTTGGCAGATACAAATTGCGAGAAGACATCACAGCTCCTAAACACTGTTGGAACAGAAAATTAAACCTATGGGTGAGCTTCCTAGATGAACAACATTATACATAAATCCATGTTCAGTAAAATGAATATTTTTGCATCTGTGGATGATTTATATTTCATGGTGAATTTCGATTGGCATATATATTGCTACTTTTTAATGTCTGTGTGTATATATATATATATATATATATATATATATATATATATATATATACAGTCTCCAGATTTTTCAAAATATGAAATATATGTGTCTTATTACACACTTCCTAAATTCATTCATATTCATGTATGTGGATTTATAATCAAATTTTCACATGATTATTCTCAGAAATATTCATCCACCTGAAATACATATTTTTTCCTACTAGTGAAAACTAACTTCAGTGAATGTTGCATACAAATCCTAATATTTCTACAGTAACTGACCCAGTTTAACATCAATGCGAGTAGATTCCAATGGACATGCTGTGTGTTTTGACGTTCATTTTTATTCAACACTGGTACATTATGATTTCTTCAGTTTATGCACATCATAGGATATATTTTTCATCCACAGTTTCGCAAATTTATAGGCATTTGTTTCACTTTCAATCAATTCCTTCTTCAGAACACATGTATTCATCCATGTTTCTTGACTGGTCTTTTCATGAGACTTCTTTACAAAACACATTATTTTCAATTTTCATAATCATTTTTGAAGCGAAACTCAGACACCGTTCATGATAAACAATAACACTAATATTAACAATAGATGTATAACTGGTTGGAATGAATGATTTTATATCAATATAAGATATCTTAAATATTTTCAGATATCAATTCCATCCATTATTTAAAGTGGAATCAGCTATATTATTTATTCACAGTGTGGTCAATTCATGCATTATCTCTATATTCATAGACACAGGGCACACCTCTTTGTACAACCAATACTTATGTATATGTCTTCTAAATATTACTGCCAGAAATGGTGTAAGAAATACTCATGTCACCAGATCTACATACACATTTTATCACAGTAATATTCGGGACACAAAAAGTAAATGTCACACTTATGATTGTACCGGAGTCTGAATGGAAAGTGAACATGGATTACTAAAAACATTCCTGTCCATGTTGCCTAATCCTCTCAATTATCAATCCTGTTGGTGACTACATATTTGTTTCTTCCAAAGATTATATATTCAAACTCTACCCTGTTGAAAATGCCTAATCATATCACTCACTTTATACTTTGCCTGATTTCATTATGTCTCTATTGATATGTGGTTTCCTATATATTTTCCCCAGTTCATCATTGTGACTGACCCTTCACATGAAGTTATGTTTACTTTCACTCTCTAACCAAAACACTATTGCAATAGAACATATATTCCAAATCCTATATTGACACTTCTTCCTAAACCTACTATCTACCTAATCCTACCGACTATCCGTTTTTGACTGGATGTTCTCTTCGACATTCAATCATCCAAGGTACAAGGTTCTATGCCATTATATATCTATTTTTCTGAGACATCTGTGCACAATGTAAATCAAAGTTAAGTATCCCAATCAAGGGCCCAATGCCCTCTAGGCTTCAAAATTACCTAGATTTCTGTTTTTATTCATATATTTAACCTCTATATTTTTATAAATATCGCAGGTTCCCAATACCATTATTCATCCCGCAGAATGATTCCTAACCCAATTCAAACATTTTATTAACCCTAAGAATACACTGTTCCCTCAATCTAAATTTAATGAAAAGTAGGGACAGAGTTGGTCTTACAATACAGGAATGTAGGGGATCTTCCACCTGCTGAGAACTTCAAAGATCCATGTAGAAATGAACCCTGGAGAAGATATAGTCATCTATGAAGGACCTGAGAGAGCAAAAGTCATCTTCCATGTCAAACACCCTGGTCAGGATGAAGGGATGTGTCTGAATCAGCCTCTGTCTTCTTAATGTAGAGGAGAAGGACCAAACCAGGCCTGTGTGGATAGCTATTCCCGGGTTCCTAAGGTTGACATACCATTCTAACTTGTGAACATTTCAGAGGAAGTAGGGGAACCCTCCATCTAATGGGACCCTTGGAAGCAACTATTAGGACAAAATGGTTTACAAGACAGTGAATTCATTCAGTTCCTGAAGGAAGTGACCTCACCTCACTTCCTTGGTGATGGATCTCTCTGAACTTGGGATCCTGGAAGCCAGGCACACAGAGCCAGTCCCAGTCCCAGTCCCAGTGGGCTCACTTGCTTGGATTTACCAAAGACAGAGTCAGTCTTTCTTTGTTCCTACTGATATTATGATGCCAAAAGCAAGGAGAGCTCTGAAGAGAGGCCTTTCCTGAGAAAGCAGGTATTGGCTCAAAATTCCCTTCTGACAACTTAAAAGAGTTGGCCAAGTAGACCAGATCTGAGACAGGACAGGACATTTCGGGGGAACATTGTATGGCCCACCAGTCAGAGGACACTCCGTAGAGTCACAGACCTACTTGGGGGAAGGAGGTGACTTTGTGGGTGTGGTTGTGGGTTTATGATTTTGTCTCATCTTCTGAGAATAGGTAGGAAGGGCGGTTAGTTTTTTTTTTTTTTTTTTGGAGTGTACTGTTTCTAGTAAGTCGTTTGACAAGGCGAGTGTTTCTATGTCTGTGTATTCCACTGTGTCCGTGGTTGTATACATTAGAAACGAGAATGCATCAATGTATTTGTCCTGTCTAGTAGAAAGCTTCCCAGCATTCAACCTGCCCAATTTATGAATGGGTTGCGGCTTTCCTTAAGGATGGGCAACACCTACTATCTTCCTAATTACCAATTTTCTTCCTGAATTCTTTCCAATCTCCAGAATTGGCTCATGTTTTTTTGTCCAAGATATGTACCACCTCCAAGCTCTGTGACATGGCCATGTACTGGATATCTGCAGGGAATGGCGAGCATCTCAGAAAACTCAGATATCAGTGTGACCAGTAAAGTATCAGTGGAGAAACCCTGCTTTGGGCCTTTTGCTAACATAATGTTCTGTTGCCCTTAATTTCAAGAAGTTCTTTGCCTCAGGCCACCCCTTTGTGAAGCCTGAGGAAAACAGTTTTCAAATGGAAATGAATGGGCATCACCTGTGGCCCTTTGCTTTATTGCTTTGGAAAGGGATGTGTGTGATTTAGCCTCTTGGCCCTGTGTGAGGCTGTGGCTTAGATTCTCAGCACCTGATGGATCTAAAGAAAGATCCCATGTGTGCATCCAAAACCAAAATGGCCAAAAGAGCAGTCCTTGTGGATGACGTCTCGCCTTCCTCTGTGAGGTTCCTGACTTCCATCAATAGGGATCCTTTGGGTCAGAGGAGTTCTCCAACGCCCTGCAGAGGTGCTTGGGTTTTCTCATGACTCCAATTCACATAAAGAATCTTAACCTCTGAGTCAGTTGGCCTCAAAATAGAGAAGCGGTGTAGTCTTCACAGCATGCCTATTTCATCACGCCTGGTTCACAGAAAGTATGTCCAGGCCACCCTGACTTTAGCAAATGAGTGGCAAGGGAGCTTATTTTGGACACTGTCTTGGACTGCGCTCCTCATGAAAACCTCCAGCCAGAGGTTATGATGAGTGTCTATATGGAAGAAAATGAGGGCCATGTCGAAGTGTTTTGGTTTTAATTGTGGTCATTTGTGTGTCAGTTGGAAGAGATAACTGTGTTCACCTGGGCTTGAACTGTTGTGTGATTCCACTTAGAGACTGCTTTCTGGAACTGACCTCAGTGAAGTATTGCCATGAATTTTTTTGAGATTTTAGGAGGCCACGCATGAGATTCGCTCTTGGTATCTGTGATCTAGGCCCAGGGTGGCTTTGCACAGAAAACTGGGAATCTTTGCAAGGATATCACATGATTTTATTCTGAAAGACTTGGCAGTCATCGATGAGAGTCAAAACACACATGGACCTAACATTGTAGACCTCAATGGGCCTTGCTTATGTTACCATTTGGCCTCTGTTTCTGTAGCCTTGCCTATGAGAGTTCTCTAGAGCTTTCATTGAAATGAGCTTCCTCACCATTTAATGGTTCCTGAATTAATTGAAACCCAGAGTGTCTCAAATTCATTTTTGAAAAATGGCTAGATAAATACCATGCAAGTTTTGAAATTTCCATGACCAGGTGGCACTGGAGAACCTTTGGATATCTGGTTCCTGATCATGAGTGTACCAGACAATGCCTTGATTGACTGGGTTTCATGAAAATGGAGTAGAACAGAGATGCCTGTAAGTTGGAGCCTGCTGAGTAGTGGGCCTAGAGCTGTGGTGTGAAGGTGTGTGATAAACATCTGTGGTGGGGCCATGTGAATATGTCTTTGACTTCCAAATGGCTTGTGACTGACATGCTGCTGCCAGCAGACCCTTATATGTAAAGGCATCTTATTATATAGAGGGGTTTCAGGGCAATGTTCAGAATCAGGTTGCTCTTGTCAAGGGGGCAAGCTATGTGGGATAGAAGCCTGGTTGGTGCATTCTCCTGTAAACCCTGACCCACCACACCTGAGAGAACTCCCTCCAGCACTGTGTCCCTGATGAACTCCTTGTATTTTTTGAAGCAACACCAAACTACGAGTGCAGCAGCCAGAAACACCACGAAAAGTGGAGGATGACCAAATGACTTCACAGTCCACGCGGGCAGACACTTAGACTCAGGTGGCCAAAGTTTGCCGACAAAGATAGAATTCATCACTGCTGCCTAATGTTCATTGGAAAACAAGAAACCATGTCCTCCAGGTCACATAGATGCCATTCCAGATTTGATGGTCTCACTACAAAGGAAGCTAAATCTCCTGACAACAACATATACTTTAAGTGCCCAAACTCAGAGGCAGTTTGTCAAGAAGTCTTTAGGCCAAAAGAACTTCATGTTTGTGGAGTGTTTACCCTATCCCTTACTTTTGGATACTCCTCTCCCAACTCCAAGGTTGTGAACTCCTGAGCATTTTCCATTCCGGATATGTATTCACAACTTTTCTAACTCTTCTCCTCTAATTGTGTCTTACTTGTGGTGAAGGAAATGTCAAGGCATTGTTCTGGATCAGAGTGGGGAGATTTTTGTGTAGCACATATTTGAATACACATGAGATTAATTTTCCTATTTTCCATTCGAAATTCTGAATCCCTGACACTTACCCATACCCTACTAGACTCTCACTACTAATCCTAATATGATGGAGAAAAATAACCCAAACAAAATAGAAATACAACCAGTTCAGAGGAGGCCTGTTGTATAGTTGGACTTGCCTTTTGCATGATAAAGTGTAGGAGTTACAAATCTAGTCAATTTTTAAATGAAAAAGTTCTCCATGTGTTTTTAAAGTTAACAAATATGTGAATTCTTGTTTCCCTTTCTCTGAAGCCTATTCAGAACATGTATTTTTAATGCATATATTGAATCCTACCTGGTATCACACTTATATTTTTGTGAGGTGGATGACATGGCAGATACAAATTGTGAGAAGAGATCACTCCTCCTAAACACTGTTGGAACTGAAAATTCAACCTATGGGTGAGCTTCCTAGTTGAACAACATTTTACTTAAATCCATGTTTAGTAAAATAAATATTTTTGCTTCAATGGATGATATATATTTCATGATGAATTTCTATTGGCATATATATTGCCAGTTTTTAATGTCTCTGTGTGTGTTTTTTGTATATATATATATATTCTCCAGGTTCTTCAAAACATGAAATATATGTGTCTTTTATACACTCCATTAATTTATTCATGTTCATGTACTTGGATTTATAATCAACTTTTCAGAAGATTATTCCAGAAATATTCATCCACCTGAAATTCATATTTGTTACCTAGTACTGAAAGCTAACTTCAGTGAACGGTGCCCACAAATCCTAATATTTTTATAGTAACTGACCCAGTTTAATATCAAAGCAAGTTGATTCCTATGGGACATGTTATGTATTTTGACGTTTATTCCTATTCAACACTGGTAAATTACTATTTCTTCTTTTTTTGCACATCATAGGATATATATATAATCCAAAAGTTATCAAATTTACAGGTATTTGTTTCACTTTCAATCACTTCCTGCTTCAGAACACACGTATTCCTGCAGGTTACTTGACTGGTCTTATCATGAAACTTCTTTCCAAACACATTATTTTTGATTTTCATAATGATTTTTGAAGCAAAATATACACAATTTTCATGATTATCCATAACCCTAATATTTCCATTAGATGTATAAATGGTTGTAATGAATGTATGTGTATCAATATAAGATTTCATGTATATTTTCAGATATCAATTCATTCCATTATTTAAAGTTGGAACCAGTTATATTTTTAATTCTCAGTATGGTCTCTTCATGCATTATCTCAATATTCATAAACACATGGTACACCCATTTGTACCCCCAATACTAATTTATGCATCTTCAAAATATTGCTCCCAGAAACAGTGGAAGAAATACTCCACCTGATCTACATATACATTTTATCACTGTAATAATCTGGACACAAAATGCAAAGTTCACCTTTATGATTGTACCAAAGCCTAAATGGAAATTGACCATGGATTACTAAAACATCTATGTCTAAATTGCCTAATGCTCTCAAATGTCAATCTATTTGTGACTCCATATTTATTTTTCCCTAAGATTATACAGTCAAGTTCAACCCTGTTGAAAATGTCTAATATTATCACTCACTTTGTACTATACCTGATTTCCTAATGTCTCTATTGATATCTGCTTTGCTACATATTTTCCCCAGTTCATCATTGTGAGTGACCCTACACATGTGCTGATATTGACATTCACTCTCTAACCGAAACCCTATTGTTAAAGAACTTTTGGTCCAAAGTCTATACTCGCCCTCATTTCAACACCTACCGACTATCTTCCTGATCCTACAGACTATCCCTGTTTGATTGGATGTTCTCTTCTACATTCAATCATCCAAGGTACAAGGTCCTATTTCATTGTATATCGATTTATCTGAGACATCTGTGCATAACATAATTCAATGCTAAGTATCCCAATCAAAGGCCCAATGCCCTTCTGGGCTTCAAATCTTACCTAGATTTCTGTTTTCATACTTATATTTCACCTATATATTCTTAAAAATGTCACAGGTTCCCAATACCATTATTAATTGAGCGGAATGATTCCTAACCCAAATCAAACATGTTATTAACCTTAACCATACACTGATCCCTCAATCTAACTTTTCAGAAGAGCAGGGACAGAGTTGGTCTCAAAATACAGGCATGTAGGGGATTCTCCACCTGCTGAGAACCTAAAAGGCCCATGCAGAAATGATCCATGGAGAAGATGTAGGCAGCTATGAAGGACCTGAGAGAGCAAAAGACATCTTCCATGGTGAATAACCTGGTCAGGATAAAGGGTTGTGTCTGAATGAGCCTCTCTTTTTTTCATATAGATAAGATGGACCAAAACAGGCCTATGTGGAGAGCTGTCCCTAGGTGCCTATGGTTGATATACCAATCTAACCTGTGAAAGTATCACAGGAAGTAGGGGCAGCCTCCATATCATGGGACCTTTGGAAGCAACTGTGAAGGCAAAGAGGTTGCCAAGATAGTGACCTCATTCAGTTCCTGAAGGAAGTGACCTCATCACACTTCTTTGGTGATGGAACTGTCTGAACTTGGTATCCAGGAAGCCAGGCACTCAGAGCCAGTCACAGTCCCAGTCCCAGGGGTCTCAATTTTTTTGATTTACCAAGGAGAGAGTCAGAGTTTCTTGGTAACTACTGATGTGTGGATGGCCAAATGCCAGGAAAGCTCTGAAGAGGGGCCTTTTCTGAGAAAGCAGGTAGTGGCTCACCACTGGCTCCTGACAACTTCACAGAGTTGGACAAGGAGACCAGATCTGAGAAAGGACAGGCCATTTCAGTGGAACATAGTATGACCCACCAGTCATAGGACACTCTGGATAGTCACAGTCCTACTTGGGGGAAGGAGGTGCCTTTGTATGTGTGTGTGTGTTTGTGGTTTTGTCTCATGTTCTGAGAATAGGTAGTAGTGGCGGTTTGTTTGGTTTTGAGTGAACTGTTTCTAGTAAGTCATTTGACAAGGCGAGTGTTTCTATGTCTCTGAATCCCACTGTGTCCGTGGTTGTAGACAGTTGAAAAGAGAATGGATCAATGGATTTGTGTTGTCTAGTAGAACGCATCCCAGCATGTATCCTGCCAAATTTATTAATGGTCTGAGGCTTTCCTTATCGATGGGCAACACCTGCTATCTTTCTAAGTTCCTGTTTTCTTCCTGAATTCTGGCCAATATCCAGAATAGGCTCATGGTTTTCTCTCCAAGATATGTACCACCTCCAAGCTCTGTGACATGGCCATGTACTGGATAGCTGAAGGGAATGGAGAGCATCTCAGAATACTCAGATATCAGAGTGACCATTTAAGTCTCATTGGAGAAACCCTGCTTTGGGCCTTTTGCTTACCTATTGTTGTGTTGACCTGAATGTCAGCAAGGTCTTTGCCTCAGGCCATCTCTTTTTGAAACCTGAAGAAAACAGTTTTCAAATGGAAATGAATGGACATCCCCTGTGGCTCTTTTCTTAATTTCTTTGGAAGGAGATGTGTCTGATTCAGCCTTTTGGCCCTTTGTGAGTCTGTGGCTTAGATTATCAGCACCTGATGGATCTAAAGAATGATCCCATGTGTGCATTCAAACCAAACTGGCCAAAAGAGCAGTCATTATGGATAAAGTCTCTCACCTTCCTTTGTAAGGTTCCTGACCTCCATCAAATGAGAATAGGGATCCTTTGGGTCAATTGAGTTCTTAAAAGCCCTGCAGAGGCTAGCCCATAGGTGCTTGGGTTTTCTGATTACTCCAATTCACATAAAGAATCTAAACCCCACAGTCAGTAGGCCTCAAATTGGTGAACCGAAGTAGTATTAATGGCAGGCCTATTTGACCACTCCTGGTTCACAGGAAGGTTGTACAGGCCACCCTGACTTTAGGCAAACCAGAGGCAAGGGAGCTTATTTTGGACACTGTCTTGGCCTGCGCCCCTCATGGAAACCTTTAGCCAGAGGATATGATGAGTGTCTATATGGAAGAATATGAGGGCCATGTGGGAGTGTTTTGGTTTTAATTGTGGTCATTTGTGTGGCAGTTGGAAGAGATGACTTGTAAGATTCCAGCAGACGTCGGAGGAAGAGACTACCAAGAGACTGGCTCATGCAACAGCAATGGGGATTTATTGAGGATCCAATTCAGTTCGCTGGGGCTCTGTGCTCACTCAACAAGCAACAGTGGCCCAGATCCCCGAGAAGAGGTTAAGCAGTGCTTCAGTACACTTTTTGGGTAGGCAGAGGCTTTATATATATCAGAGGAAATCATCTTGATCAGCCGGAAAATCGAACAACAACGCTCAAACTTGATTAGCACATTCATTGGTGGAATCAGGTCGGGCGGGGGTGATAGGTCGATCCTAAGGAGGGGGGTACATTCAAACTGATTGGTTTGGGCCCTGATATGCTTAGGTGCCAAGCTGCACAGGGTCCTAGATTATTAAACAACTGGATGGTCAGGGGGAATATTTAATGGGCAGTGAAAGGAATTGTCCTAACAGCTACAGGAATTTCAGGTTTTAGGTTTAGCATGGGAACTTAACAATACCTGGTCCTTTACATTTTAACTCAGGCTTTGCAGCTTAGAAACTTTACAACACCCGCTATTTTACACTTTAACTTCAATTTCTTTTACCCTAACAGACTGGGTCCACCTGGGTGTGAACTCTGGTGTGATTCCCCTTAGACACTGAGTTCTGGAACTGAACTCAGAGAAGAGGTGTCATGAATTGTGTTGGGATTATAAGAGGCCACACATGAGAGTTGCCCTTGGAAACTGAGATCTAGGCCCAGGGTGGCTTTCCACAGAGCATTGGAAATTTCAGCCAGGATATCACATGATTTTATTCTGAATGACTTGGCAGCCATAGTTGAGAGTCAAAACACACATGAAACTCACACTGTAGACCGCAATGGGCCTGGTTTCATGTGACCTTTTGGCCACTCTTTGAGAAGCCTTGTCTGTGAGAGTTCTATAGAGATTTCATTGAAATCAGCTTTCTCAAAATTTAAAGGTTCCTGAATGAATTGAAACCCACAGTGCCTCCAACTTCATCCTTGAAAAATGGCTAGATAAATACCATGAAATTTTTGAAATTCCCAGGACCAGGTACCACTGGAGAAAGTTTGGATGTCCGGTTTCTGATCATGAGTATAACAGACAGTGCCTTGATTCACTGGGTTTCATGCAAATGGTGTATAACAGAGATGCCAGTAAGTTGGAGCCTTCTGAGTAGTGGGCCTAGAGCAGTGGAGGGCAGGTGTGTGATAAAACATCTGTGGTGGGGCCATGGGGATCTTCCATTGTCTTCCAAATGGCTTGTGACTGACATGGTGCAGCCAGCAGACCCTTATATGTAAAGGCATCTTGTTATTTGGAGAGGTTTCAGGGCAATGTTCAGAATCAGGATGCTATGGTCAAGGGAAAAGCTATGTGGGATAGAAGCATGGTTGGTGCATTCTCTTGCAGACCCTTACCCACCACAGGTGACAGAACTCCCTCCAGTACTGTACCAGGTGAACTACTTGTATTTCGTGAAGCAAATAACAAACTCCCAGTGCAGCAGTAAGAAATACCACGAAAAGTGGAGGATGACCAAATGGCTTCACAGTCCACACAGAGAGAAACTTAGCCCCCAGTGGACACTGTTAACCTACATAGAGAGAAATCAGCACTGCTGCCTCATGTTCAGTGGAAAATAAGAAACTATGTCCTCCAGGTCACATACATGCACACCCAGCTTTGATGGTCTCACTACAAAGGAAGCTCCTGACAAATACTTATATTTCAAGTGCGCAACCTCAGAGGCAGTTTCTCAAGAAGTCTTTAGGCCAGCAGAGCTCCATGTTTGTTGAGTGTTTACCCTGTCCCTTACTTTTGGAAACTCCTCTACCACCTCCAAGGTTGTGAACTCCTGAGAGTATTCCATTCCAGATATGTATTCACAGAATTTTTAACTCTTCTCCTCTAATTGTGTCTTACTTCAGGCAAGGGTAATGTCAAGGCATTTTTCTGTATGAGAGTGCAAAAATTTGTGTGCAGCATTTATTTGAAATACTGAATCCCTGACATTAACCCATATCCTAATAGACTCTGACTACTAATCCTAATATGATGGAGAAAAATAACTCAAACAAAATAGAAATACAAGCATTTCATAGGAGGCATGGTGTATAGTTGGACTTGCCTTTTGCATTATATAGGGTAGGAGTAATAAATCTAGTCAATTTTTAATTGAAATAGTTTTCCATGTGTTTTTAAAGTTAACAAATATGTAAATTACTGTCTCCCATTCTCTCTAGCTTATTCAGAACATGTGTTTTTATATGCACATATAGAATCCTACCTGGTTATCACACATACAGTCTCATGAGGAGGCTGATTGGCAGATACAAATTGTGAGAAATGACCACTCCTCGTAAACGCTGTTGGAACTGAAAATACAACCCATGGGTGAGCTTCCTATTTGAACAACCTTATACAAAAATCCATGTTCAGTGAAATTAATATTTTTGGATCTGATGATGATATATATTTCACGATAAATTTCGATTGGCATATATATTGCAATTTTTAATGTCTCTCTCTGTGTGTGTGTGTATATATATATATATGTATATATATATCTATATATATACATATATATATATGCACTCTGTCTAGATTTTTCAAAATATGAAACATGTGTCTTATTGTAGACTCCCTAAATTCATTTATATTCATGTATGTGGATTTATAATCAACTTTTCACAAGATTATTCTCAGAAATACTCATCCACCTAAAATACATACTTGTTTCCTAGTACTGAAAACTAACTTCGTTGAATGGTGCATACATATCCTAACATTTCTACAGTAACTGACCCTGTTTAACATCAATTCAAGTAGATTACTATGGGACATGATGTGTATTTTGAAGTTCATTTTTATTCAACACTGGTACATTGCTATTTCTTCAGTTTATGCACATCATAGGATACATATTTCATCCACAAGTTAGCAAATTGATAGGCATTTGTTTCACTTTCAGTCACTTCCTGCTTCAGAACACATGTATTTCTCCATGTTTCTTGACTGATATTTTCATGAGACTTCTTTCCAAACACATTATTTTCGATTTCCGTAATCACTTTTGAAGCAAAACCCACACACCTTTCATGATAACCCATAACCCTAATATTACCATTAGATGTATAACTCGTTGGAATGAATGACTGTATATCAATATTAGATTTCTTATATATTTTCAGATATCAATTCAATCCATTATTTAAAGTGGAACCAGTTATATTATTTATTCACATGATGGTCAATTGATGCATTATCAATATATTCTATGACACAGGGTATACCCTTTTTACCCCCAATACTAATTTATATTTCTTCAAAATAGTGCTCCCAGAAATGGTGGAAGAAATACCCATGTCACCTGATCTACATATACATTTTATCACAGTAATACTCTGGACACATAAAACAAAGGTCACTCCTATGATTGTACCAAAGCCTAAATGGAAAATGAGCATGGATTACTAAATGCACCCATGTCCAGGTTGCCTAATGCTCTCAAATGTCAATCCTATTGGTGACTACATATTTGTTTCTTTCTAACATTATATATCCAAACTCAACCCTGTTGAAAATGTCTAGTCCTATGACTCAGTTTATACTTTGCCTGATTTCCTAATGTCTCTATTAATATCTGCTTTCCTCCATATTTTCCCCAGTTCATCATCGTGACTGACTCTTCTAATGTGCTAACATTTACATTCACTCTCAACTGAAACCATATTGCTAAAGAACTTTTGGTCCAGATCCTATACTCACTCTTCTTCCTAAAACTACTATCTCCTGTTCCTACCGAGTATTCCTTTTTTGACTTGATGTTCTCTTCTACATTCAATCATTCAAGGTACATGGTCCTATGCCATTGTATATCGATTTATCTGAGACATCTGTTCAGAACGTAATTCAATGCTAAGTATCCCAATCAAGTTCCCATGCCCTTCTCGGCTTCAAATCTTAACTAGATTTCTGTTTTCATACTTATATTTCACCTATATATTCTTGTAAATATCGCAGGTTCCCAATACTGTTATTCAACCCTCAGAATGATTCCTCACCCAAATCGAACCTGTTATTCACCCTAATCATACACTCTTCCCTCAATCTAACTTTACAGAAGAGCAGGGAAGGAGTTGGTATTTCAATACAGGAATGTAGGCGATCTTCCACCTGTTGAGAACCTCAAATGTCCTACATAAATGACACCTGGATAAGTTGTAGGCAGCTATGAAAGACCTGAGAGAGCAAAAGTCATCTTCCATGGAAAACAACCTGGTCAGGATGTAGGGATATGTATGAATCAGCCTCTCTCTTATTAATGTAGAGAAGATGGACCAAACCAGGCCTGTGTGGAGAGCTGTCCCTGTGTGCCTATGGTTGATATACCATTCTAACTTGTTAAAGTGTCACAGGAAGCAGGGGCAGCCTCCATCTCATGGGACCCTTGGAGTCAACTCTTAGGACAAAGTGGTTGCCAAGGCAGTGAACTCATTCAATTCCTGAAGGAAGTGACTTACCTCACTTCCGTGGTGATCAAACTCTCTGAACTTAGATCCAGTAAGCCAGGCACCCAGAGCCAGTCCAAGTCCCAGTCTTAGTGGTCTCACTTGTTTTGATTTTCCAAGGATAGAGTCAATCTTTCTTGATACCTACCGATGTGGGAATGGCCAAATAACAGGAAAGCTCTCAAGAGGGGCCTTTTCTGAGCAAGCAGGTAGAGGCTCACCCCTGGCTTCTGACAAGTTCACAGAGTTGACCAAGGAGACCTAATCTCATACAGGACAGGCCATCTCAGGGGAACATAGTGTGGCCCACCAGTCAGAGGACACTCCGGATAGTCACAGACCCATTTGAGGGAAGGAGGTGCCTTTGTTATGTGGGTGTGGTTTTTTGGTTTGTCTCATATTCTGAGAATATGTAGGAAAGGTGGTTTGTTTGGTTTGTAGTGAACTGTTTTTAATAAGTCATTTGACAAGGCGACTGTTTCTATGTCTGTGTATCACACTGTGTCCGTGGTTGTAGACATTAGAAAAGAGAATGATTCAATGGATGTGTCCTGTCTGGTAGAAAGCTTCCCAGCATTCATCCTGCCCGATTTATGTATGGACTTTGGCTTGCCTTATCGATGGGCAACACCTGCTAATTTCCTAAGTTGCTGTTTTCTTCCTGAATTCTGGCCACTCTCCAGAAGAGGCTCATGGTTTTGTGTCCAAGATATGAATCACTTCCAAGGTCTGTGACATGGCTATGTTCTGGATAGCTGAAGTGAATGGCGAGAATCTCAGAAAACTCAGATCACTGTGACCAGAAAAGTCTCAATGGATAAACCCTGCTTTGGGACTTTTGCTTACATTTTGTTTTGTTACCCTGAATGTCAGGTAGTTCTTTGCCTCAGGCCACCCCTTTGTGAAACCTGAAGAAAACAGTTTTCAAATGGAAATGAATGGAAATCACCTGTGGCTCTTTGCTTAATTGCTTTGGAAAGGGATGTGTCTTAATCAGCCTCTTAGCTCTGTGTGAGGCTGTTGATTAAATTCTCAGCCCCTTATGGATCTAAAGAAAGATCCCATGTGTGCATCCAAAACCAAAATGGCCGAAAGTACAGTCATTGCAGATGAAGTCTTTCGCCTTCCTCTGTAAGGTTCCTGACCTCTATAAAGTGAGAATAGGGAAGATACACCAAGCCAATTGATGTCTCCTTTTGGAAAAATTGTACCACCAATGAGAGCATCAGCAAAATTACCCCAACACTACCACAAGTCGCTGCACCAACAGATAGTTCACAATGCATACATGTTAGTTCACAATGCATACAAGTGATATATATTCCAGGCAAGTTCTGCAAGCAGTTCAGTGATGGCTATTGCAGAAGCTGTAGATTAGTTTTATCTTTGTCTTCACCAGCACTGGGTTGAAGATTGGAATTCTGGCAATAATGGCTAAAGAAAAAATTACTTACCATTCCAGAAGGCACTAAAAAACCCAATTATCTTAACAATTTACATTATCTTGAAGAGAATTATTAAATATAATGAAAAGGAAAGGTGAAAGTCAACAAACAGTTCTGCTAAACTCCTTTTTTTGTTCACATATTAAAACAATACTCAACAGTTGTTTACCCAATTTAAATTAAACTATTTAAATCACGTGAATAAAAAAAAATTGGATCCATTTTTTCATGAGCGCACATCATATATGATATATGGATATATGTACATTCAAACATAAAACACAAAACACAAGTGTGCACAAATAATATAATATATACAACACATAACATAATAGTAAAGGCCTTATAACTTTTTACAGGTGAAATCACCATTGGAATGTCTAAAAACTCTATAGTCAAAAAATAGAACTGATCAGCAAAACATTAACCTAGGTCTGTATGAGCTCAAAAAAAAAAAATAAAAAATAGAACTTCATGATGTGGGAAAGGGCAATAATAAAATAGATATTGAAAAAAGCATCCTGGTTCTGTCGCAGATGTAAGGATTGCCAAACTGGAGTTTTGGATATCAGCTGTTATGAATTTGAGCCAAATCATCTTCTTTTTGGTCTATAGAAATCACTTTAGTTAATTTCTCTGGAATCCATATTCCCTGCTGTTCTTCCTGTGGAAACACACAAACAGACCCCTGACTAAAGACAATCACTGGGTCAGGACTTTAGTTAATCTCTCCAAAATCCAAATCAGCTGCTGTTCTTCCTGTGGAAACACACAAACAGACGCCCGACTCCAGACAATTACTGGGTCAACACTTTTCCATTGTCCTATTAGAATATCCTTCCAAAGTACCTTGGGCTTATGCACATTTTTTGGAAACATATGCCTTTCCACAGCACTAAGTCCTGATGAATCCAAGTTTAAAAAGTTTAGAGTAAAAAGCGTTAATTTAAGTTTATCTTTGGGGAATATATACCCCTTCTCAATTCCGTCTTTGTGCTTTAATAAGTACATTTTTATTGTTTGATGTGCTCTTTCAACTATGCCTTGTCCCTGTGGATTGTATGGGATTCCTGTTATATGAGTAATGCCAAATGATGAGCAAAATTGTTTAAAAGAGTTAGAAGTGTAACCGGGGGCATTATCTGTTTTTAACTGTTTTGGAATGCCCACAGTGGCAAAATTTTTTAAGCAATGAGCTATAACATCTTTAGTTTTTTTCTCCAGCATGAAGGGAGCCCATTAAAAATCCAGAACAAATATCAACTGTAACATGCAAATATTTTAATTTTCCAAATTCTGGCAAGTGTGTGACGTCCATCTGCCAAATATGGTTAGGTATCAATCCTCTAGAATTGACTCCAAGATTAACTTGTGGTAAAAAGGTCACACAATTTTGACATTGTTTTATAATTTGTCTAGATGTTCCTTAGTTTTTTTGAAATGCTTTTGTAAAGTATAAGCATTGACATGGAACTTTTTAAGAAAATTTATTGCTTCTTCTAGTGTAAACAAAATATGTATGTATGTCAATTGTAGTTTTATCTGCTAAATCATTGCCCAAACTAAGGGCTTTAGGCAATCCTGTATGTGCCCTGATATGTCCTATAAAGAATGGATCTTTTCTGTCCCAGATTAGACTTTGTATAGTGGAAAGCAAAGAGAAAACAGTAGAGAAAGGGGAAATCCTACCAGCATCTTCAAGGGATACTATAGCATTAACTATATACTGACTATCGGAAAATAAATTAAATACAGAATCTTTAAAAATCACAAAAGCTTGTAATACTGTACTAAGCTCTACCTTGTGAGCTGATTGTTTTGGTACTAAAAATATAAAAGTTGGATCAGGTGTAACTATTGCTGTTGTACCATTATTTAACCCATCGGTGAATATATTTGGAGCATTCATGATAGGTGTTTTCTTGTCATTTTTGGAAAAATTACAGGATGCGATGACCAAAAAGACAATAAAAGATAAGATGGTAAGTGGTTATCAAATGAAACATTAGATTTACACACGATTATTGCCCAAGTATTTAACTAATTAGCTAATTCATCAATTTGATTCATAGTATATGGAGTAATAATTTTATTGGGTGAAATTCCACACACACTCTTTTTGCTGCTTTTATTCCTATGAATATTAATTCTCCCTCAGCCTCAGGATAGCAAGTAATAATAGTGTTAGAAGAATAAGATAAATGTATCCATAATAATGGACCTTCTTCCCAAAATACTCCTGTAGAAATATTTTTTTTGTTGTTAGTACAATAAATAATAAATGCAAAATTATATCAACTCTATCCAAAAGCATATTTCCCATATATGTTTCAATGATTTTTATTGCTTTTCTTGCTTCAGGCGTTAATATTCTGAGTGAATTTGGATCTCATGGTCCTTTTAGGATATCAAATAAAGGTCCCAACTCTCCTGTTGGTATACCTAGATGAGGCCTTATCCAATTTAAGTCTCCTAATAACTCTTGAAAGTCATTAATTGATTTGAGTTGATCTACTCGTATTTGAATTTTTGGTTGACTGACCATGGTTGAGGATAATAGAGCTACTAAATAATTAATTGGAAAATTTAATTGTATTTTACCTATTGCTATCTCTAGGTTATAATTTTTTAATACGTTTGTAAGTGTGGCATACCATTCTAGCAATGGGTTTTTAACTTTGTGTGCTAATAATACATCATCCATATAGTGAAAAATTTGTATTTCAGGAATTTGATTTCTAAGTGGCTGGATTACTTTGTTAACATAAATTTGACGCATAGTTGGGCTGTTAGCCATCCCTTGAGGGAGTACTTTCCACTCATATCTCTTGTCAGGACCTTCATGATTCAGTGCAGGTATAGTAAATGCAAAACTTGGAATATCCTCAGGATGAATTGGAATTGAAAATAAAACGATCTTTAATATCTACAACGAAAACATACCAAGTTTTTGGCAAAGCACACAATTGAGGAATCTCTGATTGAGCAGGTCCCATAATAACCATCCCATTATTAATGGCTCTTAAATCTTGCAATAATCTCCATTTACCAGATTTCTTTTTAAGGACAAAAATGAGAGTATTATGGGGAGACACAGAAGGTTGTATATGTCCTTCCGCTAATTGTTGTTTGACCAGGTCATGGGCTACTTGTATCTTTTCTTTAGTCAGGGGCCACTGAGGAACCCATACTGGTCTTTCTGATTTCCAAGTAATATTTATTGTCTCAGTGGCCCTTTCTGAAAATCCAACCCATATCTATCTGTTCCTTGATCTTTTTGTATTGGTGTTGCTATACCTTGTTCTTGCTTTTCTAATCTTTTTCCTTTCCTAAAATCTTGTCTAGCCATAATAGTGGGTGAATTTTGATTGATGTTATTTGTTAATGTCAAACCTAATTGATCTAGGACATCTCATCCCCATAAATTTACGGGAAGATGTTCCAATACATATGGCTGTATAGTTCCTTCACATCCTTCAGGATCCTTCCAATCTAATACCGTTGCACTTTTATGGGGATTAGTCACCACTCCTAGGCCTCGAAGCGTTTGAGTGGCTTGTTGTAATGGCCAATGTTTTGGCCATTCTTGACGACAGATGATGCTAAGGTCTGCACCTGTATCCAGTAGCCCATTGAATTCATGTCCTTGAATATTTAGTTTTAGCATGGGGCGAGAATATAAATTTAAAGAAAGCATACCCCAATCTACACCTGTGGAGCCTAATCCCTTGGAACCCCTTTCTACAGCATAACTGTAAAATTTATCATGTGGGCTGGGTATTATTAGTAATTGTGCTATTCTATCTCCTGGAGAAATTACTGATATACCCTTTGGAGAACTGGCTATAATTTTTATTTCACCTTCATAATCGGGATCAATTACCCCAGGACTCATCATAAGTCCTTTTAGAGTAGAAGAGCTGCATCCCAATAATAAGGCTACTGTTCTTTTGGGAAGAGGTCGTTTCACCCCTGTGGGAATGATTTGAACTCCCATCTCTGGAGTTAGTATTGATCTGGCGGAGGCACAGATGTCCAACCCTGCGCTCCCTCTGGTTTGTCTGATGAGGGATCTGATGAACAATGTGTCGTGGGCACTACACTGATGGGGTTGCTGGTTTCCTCCAGTGCTCCATATATTTGCGGTTTCGGGCCCCAGAGCATTGGGCCCCCCTGTCCATTTTTTGGCAATGGAGCCGGATGCCTTTCTTCATATCGTGGATAAACACCTGGTGCTTGTTTGTTTTTTGATAATGAAGTACCCTCTATGGTGGTTTGAGAATGGTATTCATTAGCCCAATGTCTCCCTCTACGTCATCGTGGCCAAATACCCGGTATTCTAGTCCTTTGATACCTAGTTTTGTTAAACCCTCCTCCTATGGGGCAATTCCTTTTAAAAAGTCCTGTTTGTTCACAATTGTAGCATGTTCTTGGCCTGTCTTCTAAAGCCTGTTTTACTAAAGCTGCCACAATTTGCCCTTTTTCATTAATGTCTCTGGCATCTCAAGCCTGTTTTATTGCAGCTGCCACGACTTGCTCTTGTTCATTAATGTCTCTACCAAATTTAATAAATGTGTTTAAATCTTCATGTTTCCATGGTCTAATGATACCTCTGCAGCAATGATTCGCTTGGTCATAAGCCAGTTGTTTTAATAATGGCATTGCTTGTTCTGTATTTCCAAAAACTCTGTAGCTGTTTCAATAAGCCTATGTACAAATCCAGCGTAAGATTCATTAGCTCCTTGTATTACCTTAGATAATTGACCTTGTAAACCTCCATGTCCTTGTAAAGTCTTCCATGCCCTAACTGCCTCTACAGCAATTTGTGCATATATGCCAGGATCATATGGAATTTGTTGTTGCTGATCCTCATAAGGTCTCTTTTCTAACAACAAATCTAGATTTCTCTGAGGATAACCAGCTGCTGCATTTCGCCTAGACATCTCTTTGCAAAATTCCTCATTGGCAACCTTCCATAATAGGTATTGACCTCCATTTAGCACAGCTTTACACATATTAGCCCAATCTGCTGGCGTCATGTTCAAGGTGTTAATGGATTCGACCAAGCTTACAATGAATTGTGCTTGAGGACCATATGTTGTTACAGCCTCTTTTAGCCGCTTCACTATTTTGAAATTTAAAGCATGGTGAATTCGCTGCCCTCCTACCTCAAATACAGGGCATGTTAATACTTGAGATCCTGTCTCAGGATCCGAACTATCAACTGTTGGGGTTGGGGGCCTCCCAGCACATGGAGGTGGCCTTGTTAGTTGGACATTTACATCCTCTGGTGACAGAAAGGTGTTAGTAGCAGTCTCCTTTTTTAACTTTGCCCCTGATTGCTTTTTATGCTCTAAACTTGGTTCCTCTATCTTTGTCTGAACTGAAGGCTTTGGACTAAGCAAACCAGATATGAACGTCCACAATGGCAATGTGCCAACTGGCAGAGTCCCTCGGCTGCTCTTTTCTAATCCTTTTAAATCTTCACCATGATGGTTCCATTGTGATATATTTAATGACTCCTCCTTCAAAAGACATGGGCTACATTTTTGTATTGTATCAACAAATGCCCTGACTGTCCTTGATATTTCTGAGATGCCTCCTTTCTCTAACAATTTATTTAACACTCTTTCAGTTTGTTTTTTACTAATTTCTGATCCCGTATTTCTATTATAATACAACCCAACAAGATGACGCCAAACAAAACTGAGACAGAATGAATTAAAAAGGGAACAACAAAAAGTCATTATAGCCTTTCTATCCTCCTGACATGTGCATCCGTCCTTTATACCTATCTGTTCCTCAGACGTAAATAGTTTTTTCTCAGATGTGAGTGGTTTTTCTTCCGTCCCACTCATCTAGAGGAACAGGCAACATAAAACAAAAGTGAAGCAAAACAAAGGAGTCATCTTAAAATGGCTACCCATACTTTCACCTTGCCCACAGGGACAAGCAGTTTACCTTATCACTTACCCTCAGTCGTTCCCCATGTGAGCCACCAAATGCTGCAGTCTGGCTGGGCATGATTCAGGAGCCACTTGTCAAAAAAAAAAAAAAACTAACTTTATTTTTAGAACCACACACGGCAAACAAAACAACTCCTCAGGAAAAACCCTCAGAGCCCAACTGCCACTACTGGCTTCCTTGTAAAGTCTCTCTCACACACACAAGCCTCTCCACCTGCCACAATCCTACTGCTCTTGAGGCCGATTGGCTGGGTGGAGCCAAAAAAGTTCCCCAAGGAGCAGCTCCATGGTCTGAAAGGGCAGGGAAACAGCCCAATGAGCATCACCACAGAGGAGCCAATCAGCTAGATGATGCTGAGGTCGCTGTGAGCCAATAATCAGCCGGCAGCTGGAAATTTGCTGGCAGCTGGAAGTTTGCTGGGGCCCCTTCAGCTGTGGCTCTCAACAAATTCCTGTCTCATTTCTCTGTAGCCTATTCAGCACATGTATTTTTATATGCACATATAGTATCCTATCTGTTATCACATGTACATTTTTGTGAGGTGGCTGACTTGGCAGATACAAATTATGAGAAGAGATCACTCCTCCTAAACATTGTTGGAACTGAAAATTCAAAATATGGGTGAGCTTCCTAGTAGAACAACATTATACATAAATCCATTTTCAGTGAAATAAATATTTTTGCATCTGTGGATGACATATATATTTCATGATGAATTTTGATTGGAATACACACTCTACAAATTTTTCAAAATATGAAATATATGAGTCTTATTATACACTCCTTAAAATCATTCATATTCATGTTGTGGATTTATGATCAACTTTTCACAAGATAATTCTCAGAAATATTCATCAACCTGAAATACATATTTGTTACCTAGTACTGAAAGATAACTTCAGTGGATGGTGCATACAAATCCTAATATTTCTACAGTAATACCCAGTTTAATATCAATGCAAGTAGTTTCCTATGGGACATGATGTGTATTTTCCGGTTCATTTTTATTCAACAGTGGTACATTACTATTTTCTCAGTTTATGCACATCATAGGATATATATTTCATCCACAAGTTCACAAATTTATAGGCATTTGTTTCAATTTCAATCACTTCCTGCTTCAGAACACATATATTCCTCCAAATTTTTTGACTGGTCTTTACATGAGACTTCTTTTCAAACACATTATTTTCGATTTCCATAATCACTTTTGAAGCAAAACTCACACATTCTTCTTGATAAACCATAACCCTAATATTACCGTTAGATTTATGACTGGTTATAATGAATGTATGTATATCAATTTAAGATTTCCTTTACATTTTCAGATATTAATTAAATCAATTATTTAAAGTTGGAACCAGTTACATTATTTGTTCACAGTATGGTCTATTCATGCATTATTTCTATATTCATAGACACATGGTACACCTCTTTGTTCCCCCAATACGAATTTATACGTCTTCAAAATATTGCTCCCAGTAGTGGTGGAAGAAATACTCATGTCACCTAATCTACATATACATTTTATCACAGTAACGTTCTGGACACAGAAAACAAAGGTCACTCTTATGATTGTACCAAAGCCTAAAAGGAAAGTGAGCATGCATTACTAAAAACATCCATGTCCAGGTTGCCTAATGCTCTCAAATGTAAATCCTATTGTTGACTATATATTTGTTTCTTCCTAAGATTATATATTCAATCTCAAGCCTGTTGAAAATATCTCATCCTATCCCTCACTTTAAACTTTGCCTGATTTCTTAAAGTCTCTATTGCCATCTGCTTTCCTACATATTTTCCCCAGTTCTCATTGTGACTGACTCTTCACATGTGCTGATATTTACATTCACTCTCTACTTGAAAACCTATTGCTAGAGAACTTTTTGTCCAAATCCTATACTCACTCTTGTTTCTAAACCTAGCAACTATCTTCCTAATCCTACGGACTTTCTTTTTTTAATTGGATGTTCTCTTCAACATTCAATCATCCAAGGTACAAGGTCCTATGCCATTGAATATCGATTTATCTGAGACATCTGGGCAGGACATAACTCAAAGCTAAGTAACCCACTCAAGGGCCCAATGCCCTTCTGGGCTTCAAATTGTACCTAGATTTCTGTTTTCATACTTGTATTTCACCTATATATTCTTGTAAATATCCCAGTCTCCCAATACCATTATTCATCCTTCAGAATGATTCCTAACCAAAATCGAATATGTTATTAACCCTAACCATAGACTTTTCCCTCAATCTAACTTTACACGTGAGCTGGGAGAGTGTGATCAGGAAAGTCTCAGTGGAGAAACCCTGCTTTGGGCCATTTGCTTACCTATTGTTCTGTTGCCCAGAATATCAGGAAGTTCTTTGCCTCAGGTCACCCCTTTGTGAAGCCTGAAGAAAGCTGTTTTCAAACGGAAATGAATGAGCATCACTTGTGGCTCTTTGGGTCAAATGAGTTCTTCAAGCCATGAAGAGGTGCTTGGGTTTTCTCATGACGCCAAATCACATAAAGAATCTATACCTATCAGTCAGTAGTAGTCAGTC
Source organism: Callospermophilus lateralis (assembly GCF_048772815.1). Lineage (NCBI taxonomy): Eukaryota > Metazoa > Chordata > Mammalia > Rodentia > Sciuridae > Callospermophilus > Callospermophilus lateralis. The sequence goes on along the minus strand of NW_027513505.1, from coordinate 449,490 downwards.
AATATTGCTCCTAAAAATGGTGGAGAAATACTCATGTCAAATGATCTATATATATATATATATATATATATATATATATATATATATATATATATATATATATATATATATATATTAATCACAGAAATATTCTGGGCACAGAATTCAAAGTTCACATTTATGATTGTACCAAAGCCTAAATGGAAAGTGAACATGGATTACTAAAAATATCATGTCCAGGTTGCCTAATGCTCTCAAATGTAAATCCTATTGGTGACTACATATTTGTTTCTTCCTAAGATAATATATTCAACCTAAACCCTGTTGAAAATGTCTAATCCTATCACTCACTATATACTTTGCCTGATTACCTAATGTCTCTATTTATATCTGCTTTCCTACATATTTTCCCAATTTCATCATTGTGACTGACTCTTCACATGTGCTGACATTTAAATTCATTCTCTAACCGAAAACCTATTGCTAAAGAACTTTTGTTGCAAATTCTACATGCACTCTTCTTTCTAATCCTAACTACTATCTTTCTAATCCTACTGACTATCCCTTTTTGACTGGATGTTCTTTTCTACATTCAATCATCCAAGGTACAAGGTCATATGCCATTGTATATCGATTTATCTGAGACATCTGTTCAGAAGTTAATTCAATGCTAAGTATCCCAAGCAAGGGCCCAATGCCCTTCTGGGCTTCAAATCATACTTAGATTTCTGTTTTCATGCATACATTTCACCTCTATATTGTTATAAATATCGCAGGTTCCCAATACCATTATTCACCCAGCAAAATGATTCCTAACCCAAATCGAACCTGTTATTAACCCTAACCATACAGTATTCCCTCAATCTTACTTTACAGAAAAGCAGGGAAAGAGTTGGTCTTATAATACTGGAATGTAATGGATCTTCCACCTGGTGATAACCTCAAATGTCCATGGCGAAATGATCCCTGGAGAATATGTAGGCAGCTATGAAGGACCTGAGAGAGCAAAAGGCATCTTCCATGGCAAACGGCTTGGTCAGGATAAAGGGTTGTGTCTGAATCAGCTTCTATTCTTAAAGCAGAGAACATGAGCCAACCCAGGCCTGTGTGTAGATCTGTTCCTGGGAGATTATGGTTGATATACAATTCAAACTTGTTAAAGTGTCACAGGAATTAGGGCCAGCCTCCATCTCATGGGAACCTTGGAAGCAACGTTTGGACAAAGTGGTTGCCAAGAGAGTGACCTCATTCAGTTCCTGAAGGAGGAACTAAAAACAGTTCCATCACACTTCAGTGGTGATGGAACTCTCTGAACTTGGGATCCAGGATGCCAGGCACCCATAGCCAGTCCCAGTCCCAGTCCCAGTGGTCTCACTTGTTTGGATTTACAAAGACAGAGTCAGTCTTTCTTGGTACCTACAGATGTGAGGAAGGCCAAATGCAAGAAAGCTCTGAAGCAGAGCTTTTCCTGAGAAAGCAAGTAGAGGCTCACCGCTGGCTCCTGACAACTTCACGGAGTTGGCCAAGGAGACCAGATCTAAGACAGGACAGGCCATTTCGGGAGAACATTATTGGCCCACAAGTCAGAGGACACTCCGGATAGTCACAGACCTACCTGGGAGAAGGAGGTGCCTTTTTTTTTGTGGTTATGAGTTTGTGGTCTTGTGTCATGTTCTTAGAATAGGTAGAAAAGTAGGTTTGTTTAGTTTGGAGTGGACTGTTTCTAGTAAGTCGTTTGACAAGGCGAGTGTTTCTATGTCTGTGTATCACATTGTGTCCGGGGTTGTAGACATTAAAAAAAATGCATCAATGGATGTGTCCTATCTAGTAGAAAGCTTCACAGCATTTATCCAGCCAAATTGATGAATGGACTGTAGCTTGCCTTATGGATGGGCAACACCTACTATCTTTCTAAGTTCCTGTTTTCTTCCTGAATTCTGGCCACTCTCCAGAATAAGCCCATGGTTTTGTGTCCAAGATATGTACCCCCTCCAAACTCTGTAACATGGCC